>NC_084563.2:31232098-31234598 GCF_033978685.3 Nerophis lumbriciformis | reverse complement strand
CGTTTTCCAGTGTCTGCGTGAGTATTAATAACTTACAATGGAATACTTTTTGTTTTGTTTCACTTTCACAAATTCCTCAGTAAATTCACCAAAACGTCAGCGTGGAGTTATTGAGTCTGTTTAGCTAATTGGAGAGCTAGCTTGCAAAGCTCGTGGGTCCATGACGATGACTTCTGTTTTGTTTAATCATCCGTTTTACTGCCGTGTTACAGACACCGTTTGGAAACAATAAAGGTATGTAAATAACTAATTTCAAAACGAATATATCAGAGACTTATAGTCCGGTGTGGCTAATACATGGAAAAATGTATTATTTATTCTAAAATTTAGTGGGTTCGGCTTATATATCGATGATCTCTATAGTTCAGGAAATACAGAATATAATAAAACTGTGCTCTATTAGAACAGAATGATCGTTCTATACTCAGAGGAATGCGAGACGAAGGTTTTCTACGGTGCGTTTGAGGACCACTGAACAGAGTCATAAATAAAATATAATTAAAACATATTTTTTGCGTTACGCACTTTTCATTTAAATAAATCTTAAAGTGCTACAGTACAAACCAATATTTAAAACTATAAACGTTTAGCCATTAAAACAGATGCTTCATAAAAGTGGTTTCAAGACAACTTCAAAGATGTGTTATACTTTAAATATTAGTCAACGGAAATCTACTGCAATTTTAGTCAACTAAAATGTTGAGGAATTTAGTTGACTAAAACTAAATTAATTTAGATGACTAAAATGTGTGTTTCTTGTCAAAAGACTAAAAATAAATTAAAGTGCTTTTAAAAAAAACACCGGAGACTACAAGATCGATCAAGAAAGGGTAATTAATTGAATAAAAACATCTAACAGGTTTAAAAAATATATATAAAACAAAATAAGCAGACAGAAACAACTAAATAAAATAAAATGGGTTGATAAAAACAACAAAAATAAAAAAATAGGCTGATAAAAACAACTAAAATAAAAAATGGGCTAATAAAAACAACAAAAATAAAATAAAAGAGGCTGATAAAAACAACTAAAATAAAATAAAATAGGCTGACAAAAACAACTAAACTAAAATTAAATAGGCTGATAAAAACAACTAAAATAAAATAAAAGATGCTGATGAAAACAACTAAAATAAAAAATGGGCTAATAAAAACAACAAAAATAAAAGAGGCTGATAAAAACAACTAAAATAAAATAAAATAGGCTGACAAAAACAACTAAACTAAAATTAAATAGGCTGATAAAAACAACTAAAATAAAATAAAATAGGCTTATAAAAACAACGTAACTAAAATTAAATAGGCTGACAAAAACAACTAAACTAAAATTAAATAGGCTGATAAAAACAACAAAATAAAAAATAAAACAAAAAACTTATGACAAAAAATAAAACGTCAAGCTCAGCTTGTTTTTTAAAAGCTTGTGTGTAAAAATGTGTTTTAAAAGCAGATTTAAAAGATACTTTGTACTTTAAATATTAGTCGATGGAAATCTACTGCAATTTTAGTAAACTAAAATGTTGAGGAATTTAGTTGACTAAAATTTGACTAAAACTAAATGAATTTAGATGACTAAAATGTGTTTTTTGTCAAAAGACTAAAAATAAATTAAAAAGTGCTTATTAAAAAAACATTGGAGACAACAAGCTCGATCAAGAAAGGGTAATTAAATGAATAAAAACATTGAACAGGTTTAAAAAATATATAAAATAAAAATGGGCTGACAGAAACAACTAAATAAAATAAAATGGGCTGATGTAAACAACTAAAATTTAAAAAATAGGCTGATAAAAACAACTAAAATAAAATAAAAGAGGCTGATAAAAACAACTAACACATATTAAAATAGGCTGACAAAAACAACTTAACTAAAATTAAATAGGCTGATAAAAACAACAAAATAAAAAATAAAACAAAATACTTAAGGCAAAAAATAAAACAATGTCAAGCTCAGCTCGTTTTTTAAAAGCTAGTGTGTAAAAATGTGTTTTAAAAGCAGATTTAAAAGATACTTTATACTTTAAATATTAGTCGATGGAAATCTACTGGAATTTTAGTCAACTAAAATGTTGAGGAATTTAGTTGACTAAAACTAGATTAAAACTAAATGAATTTAGATGACTAAAATGTGTTTTTTGTCAAAAGACTAAAAATAAATTAAAAAGTGCTTATAAAAAAACACCGGAGACAACAAGCTCGATCAAGAAAGGGTAATTATTTGAATAAAAACATCTAACAGGTTTAACAAATATATCAAATAAAACAGGCTGACAGAAACAACTAAATAAAATACAATGGGCTGATAAAAACAAGTAAAATAAAAAAAAATGGCTGATAAAAACAAATAAAATAAAATAAAAGAGGCTGATAAAAAACGACTAAAATAAAATTAAATAGGCTGATAAAAACAACAAAATAAAAAAAACTAAATACTTAAGACAAAAAATAAAACAACGTCAAGCTCAGCTTGTTTTTAAAAGCCAGTGTAAAAAAGCAGATT
>NC_084563.2:31222098-31227098 GCF_033978685.3 Nerophis lumbriciformis | reverse complement strand
CATATGCATTATACAGTCTGATGGCTGTCGGTATGAAGGACTTCCTTCATATATATATATATATATATATATATATATATATATATATATATATATATATATATATGTGTGTGTGGGAAAAAAACCACAAGACTATTTCATCTCTACAGGCCTGTTTCATGAGGGGGGGTACCCTCAATCATCAGGAGATCTCCTGATGATTGAGGGTACCCCCCCTCATGAAACAGGCCTGTAGAGATGAAATAGTCTTGTGATTTTTTCCCCACACATACATATATTGCGCTCTACTACGGTATTGAGCACTATTTTTTGGATAACCTTATTAAGACATATATATATACATATATATATACATATATACATATATATATATACATATATATATACATATATACATATATATATATACATATATATATATATATATATATATATATATATACACACACACACACATCTTTATTCGTCACACATACACTTCAACGCGGTGTTGTCGACTTGGCAAACTTCTCGTTAAGTCTGGAATCTTTCCAACGACAAATCGAGCAATTTTTTTCATGATGTTTGGAGACATATAAGTGCGTATCACTCTAATGGTGGTGCTGCCTCACAGGCGCTCCCCTGACTACTGAACGTCTGCTCTCAGACATCTTGCACTGAAAACACGTCGTCGTACTTTTAAGTGCAACGACAACGAGGTTCATCCCAATCCAGTCAGAGCAGAGAGGAGGCCACACCCACTCTGTGTAAAGTGTTTCTGCCTTGGTTGAGATGCAAATGTTTCATCACTGTCACGCTTCAAATAAATACAGACCCATCGTTCATGTCAATGAGCCAGTCAATAAGTTTGAATATCACAACCTTTTAGTCTTTTCATCAAATTTGATATTATTTAACAAATAAAAATGCAATTAAACTAGAAAATTGAATTATAGTTCTAATCATAACTTGCATTTTTTAACTCACACATTTAAGTTAAAGTTAAAGTAGCAATGATTGTCACACACACACACTAGGTGTGGCGAAATTATTCTCTGCATTTGACCCATCACCCTTGATCACCCCCTGGGAGGTGAGGGGAGCAGTGAGCAGAAGCGGGGGCCGTGCCCGGGAATCATGCTGTAAAAAAATTACTGTAAAATTCCATTAAGTTTTTTTGAGGGGGTCTGTCATAACTTTTTTAGAACTCTATGGGACATTGTGACTTTTGGTATTAGTGTTCCTGAAAAAAAGGGAGCCAAACACAGCAGATTTGTACGTGACAATTTATCATATTTTGCTGTTTTTGAGCATTTGTTGTGTTTTGCTTGGTGTGAGAAGTAAAGAGGAGCGACGTTCATATGTTGTTAATATTCAGTGTTTTATTGTTCATAGTTAACATTGTAAATCCCACTGTCTTTATTTTAATGTACATTTTGGGTGTCCCATTCAGTAAAAAACTGTAAAATTCCATTACGTTTTTTGAGGTGGTCTGTCATAACGTTTTTAGAACTCTATGGGACATTGTGACTTTTGGCATTAGTGTTCCTGGAAAAAAAGGGAGCCAAACACACATACTGTACAGCAGATTTATCGTGATAATATATCATATTGTAGGTGTTTATTACACTTTGCATTCATATGTTGCTGTTTTTTACATTTTTGTTGTGTCTGACAAGTAAAAGAGGAGCAACGTTCATTTGTTGTTAATATTCAGTGTTTTATTGTTCATAGCTAATATTGTAAACCCCACTGTCTTTATTTTCATGTACATTTTGGGTGTCCCATTCAGTAAAAAACTGTAAAATTCCATTACGTTTTTTGAGGTGGTCGTTTTTAGAATTCCATCGGACATTGTGACTTTTGGTATTAGTGTTCCTGAAAAAAAGGGAGCCAAACACACATACTGTACAGCAGATTTATCATGATAATATATCATATTGTAGGTGTTTATTACACTTTGCATTCATATTTTGCTGATTTTTACATTTTTGTTGTGTCTGAGAAGTAAAGAGGAGCGACGTTCATATATTGTTAATATTCAGTGTTTTATTGTTCATAGTTAAGATTGTAAATCCCACTGTCTTTATTTTAATGTACATTTTGGGTGTCCCATTCAGTAAAAAAATTCCATTCCGTTTTTTGAGAAGGCCTGTCTTAACTTTTTTAGAATTTTATTGGACTTTGTGACTTTTGGTATTAGTGTTCCTGAAAAAAAGGGAGCCAAACACACATACTGTACAGCACATTTTTACGTGATAATATATCATATTGTAGGTGTTTATTACACTTTGCATTCATATTTTGCTGTTTTTTACATTTTTGTTGTGTCTGACAAGTAAAAGAGGAGCGACGTTCATATGTTAATATTCAGTGTTTTATTGTTCATAGTTAATATTGTAAATCCCACTGTCTTTCTTTTAATGTACATTTTAAAAAATCTGTAAAATTCAATTCCGTTTTTTTGAGGGCGTCTGTCGTAACTTTTTTAGAACTATGGGACATTGTGACTTTTGGTATTAGTGTTCCTGAAAAAAAGGGAGCCAAACACACATACTGTACGGCAGATTTGTACGTGATAATATATCATATTGTAGGTGTTTATTACACTTTGCATTCATATTTTGCTGTTTTTTACATTTTTGTTGTGTCCGAGAAGTAAAGAGAAGCTTTAATATTCAGTGTTTTATTGTTCATAGTTAATATTGTAAATCACACTTTCTTTATTTCAATGTACATTTTGGGTGTCCCATTCAGTAAAAAACTGTAAAATTCCATTACGTTTTTTGATGTGGTCTGTCATAACTTTTTTAGAAGTCTATGGGACATTGTGACTTTTGGTATTAGTGTTCCTGAAAAAAGGTAGCCAAACACACATACTGTACAGCAGATTTGTACGTGATAATATATCATATTGTAGGTGTTTATTACACTTTGCATTCATATTTTGCTGATTTTTACATTTTGTTGTGACTAAGAAGTAAAAGAGGGGCAACGTTCATTTGTTGTTAATATTCAGTGTTTTATTGTTCATAGCTAATATTGTAAATCCCACTTTCTTTATTTTCATGTACATTTTGGGTGTCTCATTCAGTAAAAAACTGTAAAATTCCATTATGTTTTTTGAGGTGGTCTGTCATAACTTTTTTAGAACTCTATGGGACATTGTAACTTTTGGTATTAGTGTTCCTGAAAAAAGGAGCCAAACACACATACTGTACAGCAGATTTTTACGTGATAATATATCATATTGTAGGAGTTTATTACACTCTGCATTCATATTTTGCTGTTTTTTACATTTTTGTTGTGTCTGAGAAGTAAAAGAGGAGCGACGTTCATATATTGTTAATATTCAGTGTTTTATTGTTCATAGTTAATATTGTAAATCCCACTTTCTTTATTTTAGTGAACATTTTGGGTGTCCCATTCAGTAAAAAATGGCAAAATTCCATTCAGTTTTTTGATGTGGTCGTTTTTAGAACTCTATGGGACATTGTGACTTTTGGTATTAGTGTTCCTGAAAAAAAGGGAGCCAAACACACATACTGTACAGCAGATGTGTATGTGATAATGTATCATATTGTAGGAGTTTATTACACTTTGCATTCATATTTTGCTGTTTTCTACATTTTTGTTGTATCTGAGAAGTAAAAGAGGAGCGACGTTCATATGTTGTTAATATTCAGTGTTTTATTGTTCATAGTTAATATTGTAAATCCCACTGTCATTATTTTAATGTACATTTTGGGTGTCCCATTCAGTAAAAAACTGTAAAATTCCATTACGTTTTTTGATGTGGTCAGTCATAACGTTTTTAGAACTCTATGGGACATTGTGACTTTTGGTATTAGTGTTCCTGGAAAAAAAGGGAGCCAAACACACATACTGTAATGCAGATTTATCGTGATAATATATCATATTGTAGGAGTTTATTACACTTTGCATTCATATGTTGCTGTTTTTTACATTTTTGTTGTGTCTGACAAGTAAAAGAGGAGCAACGTTCATTTGTTGTTAATATTCAGTGTTTTATTGTTCATAGCTAATATTGTAAATCCCACTGTCTTTATTGTCATGTACATTTTGGGTGTCCCATTCAGTAAAAAACTGTAAAATTCCATTACGTTTTTTGAGGTGGTCGTTTTTAGAATTCCATCGGACATTGTGACTTTTGGTATTAGTGTTCCTGAAAAAAAGGGAGCCAAACACACATACTGTACAGCAGATTTATCATGATAATATATCATATTGTAGGTGTTTATTACACTTTGCATTCATATTTTGCTGATTTTTACATTTTTGTTGTGTCTGAGAAGTAAAGAGGAGCGACGTTCATATATTGTTAATATTCAGTGTTTTATTGTTCATAGTTAAGATTGTAAATCCCACTGTCTTTATTTTAATGTACATTTTGGGTGTCCCATTCAGTAAAAAAATTCCATTCTGTTTTTTGAGGTGGCCTGTCTTAACTTTTTTAGAATTTTATTGGACTTTGTGACTTTTGGTATTAGTGTTCCTGAAAAAAAGGGAGCCAAACACACATACTGTACAGCACATTTTTACGTGATAATATATCATATTGTAGGTGTTTATTACACTTTGCATTCATATTTTGCTGTTTTTTACATTTTTGTTGTGTCTGACAAGTAAAAGAGGAGCGACGTTCATATGTTAATATTCAGTGTTTTATTGTTCATAGTTAATATTGTAAATCCCACTGTCTTTCTTTTAATGTACATTTTAAAAAATCTGTAAAATTCAATTCCGTTTTTTTGAGGGCGTCTGTCGTAACTTTTTTAGAACTATGGGACATTGTGACTTTTGGTATTAGTGTTCCTGAAAAAAAGGGAGCCAAACACACATACTGTACAGCAGATTTGTACGTGATAATATATCATATTGTAGGTGTTTATTACACTTTGCATTCATATTTTGCTGTTTTTTACATTTTTGTTGTGTCCGAGAAGTAAAGAGAAGCTTTAATATTCAGTGTTTTATTGTTCATAGTTAATATTGTAAAT
>NC_084563.2:31212098-31214598 GCF_033978685.3 Nerophis lumbriciformis | reverse complement strand
AAAAAAATTCATTATTAGCTTTATTTGAACAAAAAATGTTAGTGTACATTAAACATGTGTTTATTATTGTATTTTAGTCCTTAAATAAAATAGTGGACATACTAGACAACTTGTCTTTTAGTAGTAAGTAAACAAAGACTCCTAATTAGTCTGCTGACGTATGCAGTAACATATTGTGTCATTTATACACCTATTATTTTGTACACATTATAAAGGACAAACTGTAAAAATTGATTATTAATCCACTTGTTCATTTACTGTTAATATCTGCTTATTTTGTCTTTTAACATGTTCTATCTACACTTCTGTTAAAATGTAATAATCATTTATTCTTCTCTTCTTTGATACTTTACATTAGTTGTGGATGATACCACACATTTAGGTATCAATCCGATACCAAGTAGTTACAGGATCATACATTGGTCATATTCAAAGTCCTCAAGTGTCCAGGGACGTATTTACTGACTTTATAAACATAATACCAATTTTAAAAAAAAGGAAAGAAGATTTTGTGATGATAAAAAATATCGACTAGATACGCTCTTGTACTTGGTATCATTACAGTGGATGTCAGGTGTAGATCCACCCATGACATTTGTTGCATCACCTGTTTGATGGGAACACGCATCTTAGTTGCAGGCAACGCATTTGAAGGTGTTGAAATTTGCCATGTAAAATCGCTAATGCTAATCAGTAGCATGTCAATAGCAAAAGTTACTGTATATTAGCATCAAGCTAGCACATTTTAGGAAAAGTGGAGCCTTGCTTAACTTACGCTGGAGTGTTTTGTTTTTATTTCAAAGTCAGTTTCTTTGTTGGCGTTGAAAACGTCAACATTCCCTAGAGGTAGTTTGAGTGTGTCCTGCTCTCAGTGCTGCTGGAGTGATAGCCAAACCGGGCGCGTCATCACGTGCAACTCAGGTACCGAAACATGGCAACCAATATATGTATATTTGTGTACATATACATACATATATATATATATATATATATATATATATACATACATACATATATATATATATATATATATATATATATATATATATAATATACATATATATACATATATATATATATATAATATATATGTATGTGTATATATATATATATATATATATATATATATATATATATATATATATATATATATATAATATACATATATATACATATATATATATATATATATATATATATATATATATATATATATATATATAATATATGTATATATATATATATATATATATATATATATAATATATGTATATATATATATATATATATATATATATATATATGTATATATATATATATATATCTGCTTTGGCCCTCTGACCAGGTGAACACTTGTCCAGGTGTGCCCTGCCTGATGCCTGGTGACAATAATCAGGGGCGTACTGTACACTTCATAGTCATGGCGGCGCTCTTGCAGGGTTGTGATGGCGTCTACGTTATTTTGAAGTGACGATGACATCACCCATCATGGCCAGCTTTTCCTGGGATAGCTAATGAGTTGCATCTCCAACAGGAAGTGAGCTTGGCCGTGTGTGTGTTTAGATATGGGGTGTGCAAAGTAATGGATAAACCCCCCAACACCTGCTCCCTCTCGATGTGGGCCAGCGCACGTGTTGTTGCCATGTTACGCGTTTGTTCACAGAAACCCAGCTCTTCTTGTCAAATCGACCTTGAAACACAAATAAAGACGTCCTGGTAAAATGGGATAAAGTAAAGCCACACAGGGGGAGTACAAGAAATCTGAAATTTGCAATTGCGGTCGGATGTTGGAACGGTTCGAATCGGTTGAGAAATGGACAGGTTTGTGTAGTGCCCATTCATTTTCAATGGGGGGAAATTCCTGGTAATTTCCGGGTAATCAGGGAATTTTTTTTAAACATGCTGGCTTGATTGTCCAGGGTGAGAGGAGTGTGTGGATGTTGGAACGGTTCAAATCGGTTGAGAACTGTGGGATATGTAGTCGATTGTATAATGCTCATTTTAATGTCAATGGGGAGAAAATTCCAGGAAAACCGGGAATTTGGGGAAAGGGAAAACATGTTTTGGGTTCAATGTATCGGAAAAGTAGTGTGTGTAGATGGTTGAAAGGTCGGAATCGGGTTTAAAAATGGCGAATTCTGGGAATTCCTGGAATTTTTTTAAACTTGAAAAATAGTAGTTTGATTGTCCAGGGTGAGAGGAGTGTGTGGATGTTGGAACGGTTCAAATCGGATGAGAAATGTGGGATATGTAGTCTATTGTATAATGCTCATTTTAATGTCAATGGGGAGAAAATTACAGGAAAACTGGGAATTTGGGGAAAGGGAAAACATGTTTTGGATTCAATGTATCGGAAAAGTAGTATGTGTGGATGGTTGAAAGGTCGGAATCGGGTTTAAAAATGGCGAATTCTGGGAATTCCTGGAATTTTTTAAAACTTGAAAAATAGTTTGATTGTCCAGGGTGAGAGGAGTGTGTGGATGTTGGAACGGTTCAAATC
>NC_084563.2:31097098-31207098 GCF_033978685.3 Nerophis lumbriciformis | reverse complement strand
CATAATGCGCCACACATTTTCAATGGGAGGCAGGTCTGGACTACAGGCAGACCAGTCTAGTACCCGCACTCTTTTACTATGAAGCCACGTTGATGTAACACGTGGCTTGGCATTGTCTTGCTGAAATAAGCAGGGGCGTCCATGGTAACGTTGCTTGGATGGCAACATATGTTGCTCCAAAACCTGTATGTACCTTTCAGCATTAATGGTGCCTTCACAGATGTGTAAGTTACCCATGTCTTGGGCACTAATACACCCCCATACCATCACACATGCTGGCTTTGACACTTTGCGCCTAAAACAATCCGGATGGTTCTTTTCCTCTTTGGTCCGGAGGACACGACGTCTACAGTTTCCAAAAACAATTTGAAATGTGGACTCGTCAGACCACAGAACACTTTTCCACTTTGTATCAGTCCATCTTAGATGAGCTCAGGCCCAGCAAAACCGACAGCGTTTCTGGGCGTTGTTGATAAACGGTTTTCGCCTTGCATGGGAGAGTTTTAACTTGCACTTACAGATGTAGCGACCAACTGTAGTTACTGACAGTGGGTTTCTGAAGTGTTCCTGAGCCCATGTGGTGATATCCTTTACACACTGATGTCGCTTGTTGATGCAGTACAGCCTGAGGGATCGAAGGTCACGGGCTTAGCTGCTTACGTGCAGTGATTTCTCCAGATTCTCTGAACCCTTTGATGATATTACGGAGCGTAGATGGTGAAATCCCTAAATTCCTTGCAATAGCTGGTTGAGAAACGTTGTTCTTAAACTGTTCAACAATTTGCTCACACATTTGTTGACAAAGTGGTGACCTTCGCCCCATCCTTGTTTGTGAAAGACTGAGCATTTCGTGGAATCTACTTTTATACCCAATCATGGCACCCACCTGTTCCCAATTAGCCTGCACACCTGTGGGATGTTCCAAATAAGTGTTTGATGAGCATTCCTCAACTTTATCAGTATTTATTGCCACCTTTCCCAACTTCTTTGTCACGTGTTGCTGGCATCAAATTCTAAAGTTAATGATTATTTGCAAAAAAAAAAAAAAAGTTTATCAGTCTGAACATCAAATATGTTGTCTTTGTAGCATATTCAACTGAATATGGGTTGAAAAGGATTTGCAAATCATTGTATTCCGTTTATATTTACATCTAACACAATTTCCCAACTCATATGGAAACGGGGTTTGTACATACATGTATGTATATAAGTATGTATGTATGTGCATACATGTATGTACGTACGTACATACATACATACATACATACATACATACATACATACATGTATGTATGTATGTATGTACGTACATACTGTACACACTCAAGGTACATACATACACAAGCACATTCACTGTACAAACATACATATACACATACATGTACATATACAAACATATATACATACATAAACTCATGCCTATAATCACGTTTCATCAAACATATTACCCAGTTTCCCCTAGGGCAACAACGTTAACACACGGTACACTGCTAAAGCTTAACCTATTGTTACTATAACAATCTACAAGGTTATAACAGTTCCCTTGTCCTTCTTCCCCTCCATGTATCTGCTTTCTTTTGTATTCCAAATTATCATTACATATATGAATTGTTGCATTTGAAACAACTGTATTGTTGATAATCGAGGTAATTATTATTATTCATTATCAATAGTGATATTTCTATTGGTATATGTATCGCTCCATTTGTAGTGTAATAATGTTAATTGTCATTTCTGTGTTATTAATATTTACTTCACTAACTGCTTCTTTGATATCACTTTCACTACCATATTTGTACATACATCCTATTTGCTGATGCTGTTCTGTTGTTGTTTTTCAGTCTTATCCCTCCATGATCCATGTCACATGATGGACGATGCAACAGTGATATCAAATAACTCCACCGCCATTTAGTAGATTATTTCTGCTCCTTTTTAATCCAGCCTACATTTTGGCGGAGTAGCGGGAAGTCTGGGTTTCATAAATGATGTGCAGCAGATGGCACTAGGCGCAGTAAATGAATACGCCGCGTGGCAGCATGTGCACCTTCCCATGATGCATTTCATCCGCAAAACGGTGACTCTCCAACTCCAGTGGCACGCCAAAGAATGACTTCATTAAATATTTAAACACAGTGTGACTGGTCAAACTGTGTGTAATGTTACAGTGGCCAAAAATATTACATATACTCTGCCTGGTTTTTAATGAATATTTAGGCCTACTGTGCTACTGTATTTTAATGTTGGTCATTGTGATGGAACTTGTAACAGTAAATAAGACATGACTTTGATTATATTGTTTACGTACATTCTAAAAGAAAAATATGTAGATTTGACCTTAAAAACTGGCAACTTAGTTACCAGAATTTTACTGTAAAATATTATGTTGTTTTTTTCATTAGGGTAAATCATTGAGGGCCACATCATAGTTATGACTGCCATCAGAGGGCCACTTTTAACAGTAAATAAAGGAATTAAGTTTTGCCTCTTGATATCACATACTTTTTATTATAGACTTTTTTATTTATTTTTTATTTTTTTTACATACACTGAGATAACAAAAGCTGTAGATTGTACGATAAAAAAATGATCTGTCGCCACAATGTTAGCGTAAAATTTACAGTGTTTTTTTTTTCACAGCAAATTATTGTACATGGAAAAAGGTACCACAGCTTTAAAAATAAATAAAAATAAAAACTAGGGGAGTGAGCTGCTAGTGTTTTACATTAAAATTGACAGGTGTTTTTACATTTTATTATTCCACATGGGAAAAAAAAGTTACACAATTTGTTTTGTACAGTAAAATTTCTGGCGAGTGAGCTAACATTTTTATTTATTTATTTTTTACTGTAAAATGTATTGTAATCTCAACAGCATATAATTTGATGGATAACTGGCTTTGAAAATATAATCTAAGCAGATATTTTAGCATTTGCTTTTATTTCAACAAAAAATGTTAAATGTTAATAATAATATCATATTTGTTGCATTATTGGAAATCATTAGAGTTTAAAGGGTAAGCATTTGCATGAAGTGCATGTATTTGTTTCTGTCAGAATAGATGAGGAACATTTTGGTGTGTTGTTACTAAACAGCTTCAGCAATTTGGGTGGATTATGAGCTGTTAATAATGAACTGCTGTTTTTATGAGATGTCCAATCATGTAAAGTGTTTCAACAATAATTAGGCCACACAAAATACATCATTATACAGTACTAAGGATAGGAATAATATTAGGGATGGGAACCATTCACATTTGAACCCATACTGTATCGATACCAGTACTCAACTTTTGTGTGTGTTGATAGATATTGCACTTAGGGTTGTACTAGTATAGTATTGCCGTATTAATGAATCAAAAGCCAAAACTTGTCAGGTACAAAACTTTACCTTACTAGCCTATTTAAATCAACCATTTATAAATAAAAGACAAGTTGTCTAGTATGTTCACTTTTTTTATTTAAGGACTAAATTGTCCTTCGATTACAATAATAAACATATGTTTAATGTACTGTAAGATTTGTTCTTAAAATAAAGCCAATAATGCCATTTTTTGTGGTCCCCTTTATTTAGAAAAATATCGAAAAGTATCGAAACACATTTTGGTACAGATACTAAAATATTGGTATGCGGCCTTGTTTTGGCCGCATGGTAGCGATAGTTGTTGTGATCCCAAGATGCAGAGGACAGCAGGAGACAAAGTCCAGGTAAATTGTATTTAATATGCCAAAAACAAAACACTAGCGCAGTTGGTAGTGCACAAGAACAAAACAAGAACGAGTGCAGTTGAGAGTGCACAGGAAAAATAAGACCGAGTGCAGTAGGGAGTGCACAAGAAAGAAAAAAAAAAAGAACGAGTGCAGTTGGGAGTGTACAAAAAACAAGAACAAGTGCAGTTGGGAGTGTACAAAAAACAAGAACAAGTGCAGTTGGGAGGGAACAAGAAAAACAAAAACAAGTGCAGTTGGGAGTGCGTAGGAGAAAAAAACAAGAACCAAGTGCAGTAGGTAGTGCACAAAAAAACAACAACAACGAGTGCACAAGAGAAACAAAACAAGTGAAGTTGGGAGTGCACAAGAAAAGAAACAAGAACGACTGAAGTTGGGAGTGCACAAGAAAAAACAACAAACAAGTGAAGTTGGGAGTGTAAAAGAGAAGAAACAAGAAAAAGTGCAGTTGGGAGTGCACAAGAAAAAACAACAAACAAGTGAAGTTGGGAGTGTAAAAGAAAAGAAACAAGAAAAAGTGCAGTTGGGAGTGCACAAGAAAAAGTGCAGTTGGGAGTGCACAAGAAAAAACAAGAAAAAGTGCAGTTGGGAGTGCACACGAAAAAACAAGAACTAATCAGTTGGGAGTGCACAAGAAAATAAACAAGAACAAGTGCATTTGAGAATGCACAGGAAAAAACAAGAGTGAGTGCAGTTGGGAGTGCACAAGAAAAAAAAAGGAACGTGCACTTGGGAGTGCACAAGAGAAAAAAAACAAGAATGAGTGAGTTGGGAGTGCACAGAAAAAAACCAGAATGAGTGCAGTTGGGAGTGCACAGGAAAAAACAAGAACTAGTCAGTTGGGAGTGCACAGAAAAAAACCCAAGAATGAGTGCAGTTGGGAGTGCACAGGAAGCACAGGGAACACTATGCAAACACAACAGACTAAAAGCAGTCAATAAACCGACAAGAAGAAATGTACTGAGATGTGAGCACCCTATCAAAAAAATAGAGAAAAAAAGAAGGAACATTTGGCAACTCTATCCTGTAGCCACACCCCCTTGGGTAATTTACTTCCTGTGTGACCTCTGTTTACATCCATCACGTCAAAAATATACACTCAACAAAAACATTGACACAACACTTTTGTTTTTGCTCCCATTGAACTCAAAGATGTCAAACGTTGACTACACACACAAAAAGACCTATTCCTCTCAAAGCTGTGTTAGTGAGCATTTCTACTTTGCCAAGATAATCCATCCCACCTCGCAGGTGTGACATATCAAGATGATATTTATAAAAGGCCACTCTGAAAGGTGCAGGATTATCTTGATGACAGAAGCAGAACCGGTGCGCTGGTAAAGAGGCTGCAAAGACAAGCAACAGGAAGTGGAAACTAGAAAATAAGAGCGCTGGACAGGAACGAAAGACCAGAAAGAAGCAAAAAAATTCAGTTTAGATCGGGCTGTAGTTTACTTTGAGGGTAGAAGACAGTTTAAATGAGATAAAACAAATAAATAAATAATGTGCATGAGGTCATTGAAGGTTTGCAGAACTAAAAAAGGGGAACTAATACGAGTGTGGTGAAGTAATGTTTGATCATGACAAGTCAAACTGTTGTCAAACTAACATGTGCAACATTTCACTAAATGATGCACAATTTTCTCATATTTTGACTCAACTGCCATTTGACCAGTAAAATAATTGGCGTTGAAAACGTGAACTTTTGTAATACTTTTCCACAATTCTAAACAAGTCCCAACATGGAAAGAGACTTCTTGCAACTTGCTCACGGCTGCGGGTTTCAAACCTGCAACATTGGCTGGATTATGTTATCATTTGTGCGGAGGGGGTCTAAACTTTCTGACTTGGGGGCCGAATTGGCCTAAAAAGTAACGTAAAAGTAACAATATATATATATATATATATATATATATATATATATATATATATATATATATATATATATATACAGTCAAGAAAATAAGTATTTGAACACCCTGCTATTTTGCAAGTTCTCCCACTTCGAAATCATGGAGGGGTCTGAAATTTTCACGGTAGGTGCATGTCCACTGTATGAGAGATAACCTAAAAAGAAAAATTCAGAAATCACAACCTATGATTTTTTAACAATTTATTCGTGTGATACAGCTGAAAATAAGTATTTGAACACCTGTCTATCAGCTAGAATTCTGACCCTCAAAGACCTGTTAGTCCGCCTTGAAAAGTCCTCCTCCACTCCACTGTATAGTCCTGAATCAAATGCACCTGTGTGAGGTCGTTACCTGCATAAAGACACCTGTCCACCCCATACAATCAGTAAGACCCAAACATTCAGCATGGCTAAGACCAAAGAGCTGTCCAAAGACACCAGAGACAAAATTGTACAACTCCACAAGGATGGAAAGGGCTACGGAGAAATTGCCAAGCAGCTTGGTGAAAAAAGGTCCACTGTTGGAGCAATCATTAGAAAATGGAAGAAGCTAAACATGACGGTCAATCTCAATCGGAGTGGAGCCCCATGCAAGATATCACCTCGTGGGGTCTCAATGATGCTAAGAAAGGTGAGGAATCAGCCCAGGACTACACGGCAGGACTTGTTCAATGACCTGAAAAGAGCTGGGACCACTGTGTCCATGGTCACTGTTGGTAATACACTAAGACGTCATGGTTTGAAATCATGCATGGCACGGAAGATTCCCCTGCTTGAACCAGCACATGTTAAGGCATGTCTTAAGTTTGACAATGACCATTTGGATGATCCAGAGGAGTCATGGGAGAAAGTTTTGTGGACAGATGAGACCAAAATTGACCTTTTTGGTCATAATTCCACTATGCGTGTTTGGAGGAAGAAGAATGATGCGTAGCATCCCAAGAACACCATCCCTACTGTGAAGCATGGGGGTGGTAGCATCATGCCTTGGGGGTGTTTTTCTGCTCATGGGACAGGACGACTGTACTGTATTAAGGAGAGGATGACTGCAGCCATGTATTGTGAGATTTTGGCCAAAAACCTCCTTCCCTCAGTCAGATCATTGAAGATGAGTCATGGCTGGATCTTCCAACATGACAATGACCCAAAGCACACAGCCAGGAAAACCAAGAAGTGGCTTCGTAAGAACCATATCAAGGCTCTGGAGTGGCCTAGCCAGTCTCCAGACCTAAATCCAATTGAAAATCTTTGGAGGGAGCTGAAAGTCTGTGTTACTCAGCGACAGCCCAGAAACCTGACTGATCTAGAGAAGATCTGTGTGGAGGAGTGGGCCAAAATCCCTCCTGCAGTCTGTGCAAACCTGGTGAAGAACTACAGGAAATGTTTGACCTCTGTAATTGCAAACAAAGGCTACTCTACCAAATATTAATGTTGGTGTTCAAATACTTATTTTCAGCTGTATCACACAAATAAATTGTTAAAAAATCATAGATTGTGATTTCCGGATTTTTCTTTTTAGGTTATCTCTCATACAGTGGACATGCACCTGCCATGAAAATTTCAGACCCCTCCATGATTTCTAAGTGGGAGAACTTGCAAAATAGCAGGGTGTTCAAATACTTATTTTCTTGACTGTATATATACACACACATACATATGGATATATATATACATATGGATATATATACATATATATATATATATATATATATATACATACACATACATACACACACACACACACACACACACACATATGGATATATATAAACATACACATACATCCATGTGTGTGTGTGTGTGTATATATATATATATATATATATATATATATATATATATACCTGTTCATTTTAATATGTGTAGCGAAGCCTCTTTTTTATACAAAGCCGTCCTCTGTAAAGTGGTGGGCGTAAATAAACCTGGTAAAAACCAGGTGTGAATGATTGATGGGTTCTACATGTAAAGCGACTTTGGGTGCTTAGAAAAGCGCTATATAAATCCCAGTTATTATTATTATTATTATTATTATGTATATTGTTATGGACGTCCATTTGTGTCTTTATTGTTAAAAGCTTTTTTTTTTTTTTTTTTACACTCAATTTATGTCACTGAACTTATTTTACATTTGAAATTGGTAAACTGAATTTTTTTTTAGCGCAAATTATTCTGACAATTTCATTGAATGAATTTGTGAGCACCAAGTGGTTTAAAAATGTCAATTAAAAATTCAGTTTATACATTTATTTTTTTTATTCAGTGTATAAAAATTTACAGTTTATAAAAAATCAGTGTATTAAAATTCAGTGAAAAACATTGTATACATTTTTTTTTTAAATTCTTAAATCTTAAAAAAAACTCTGCAAAAGAATCACTGTATAAAAATTCTGTATAAAAAATGATTGTATAAAAAAATCCCAATTTATATATATATATATATATATATACATATATATATATATATATATATATATATATGTATATATATATATATATATATATATATATATATATATATATATATATATTTCTTTAATATTAAAAACATTCAGTGTAAAAAAAATCAGTGTATAAAAATTCAGTACAAAAAATATTGTATAAAATTCCCAGTTTATAAAATGCAGTTTATAAAAAAATTGTGTAAAAAAAGAATTAGTCTATAAAAATTCAGTGTAAAACATTTAGTCTATAAAAATTCCCGGTTTATAAAAAAATCAGTGTATAAAAATTCCCAGTTTATAAAAAAATCAGTGTATAAAAATTCTGTACCAAAAATATTGTATAAAAATTCACAGTTTATAAAAATCAGTGTATAAAATGCAGTTTATAAAAAATTTGTGTAAAAAGAGAATTAGTCCATAAAAATTCAGTGTAAAAAATTTAGTGTATAAAAATTCCCAGTTTATAAAAAAATCAGCGTATGAAAATGTCCAGTTTATAAAAAAAATCAATGTATAAAAATTCCCAGTTTATAAAAAAATGTAGCGTATGAAAATTCCCAGTTTATAAAAAAATCAGTGTATAAAAATTCTGTAGCAAAAATATTGTATAAAAATTCCCAGTTTATAAAAATCAGTGTATAAAATGCAGTTTATAAAAAAATTGTGTAAAAACAGAATTAGTCTATAAAAATTCAGCGTAAAAAATTTAGTGTATAAAAATTCCCAGTTTATAAAAAATCAGCGTATGAAAATTTCCAGTTTATAAAAAATCAGTGTATAAAAATTCCCAGTTTATAAAAAAAACAGTGTATAAAAATTCCTAGTTTATAAAAAAAATCAGTGTATAAAAATTCCCAGTTTATAAAAAATCAGTGTATAAAATGCAGTTTATAAAAAAATAGTGTAAAAAAATAATTAGATTATATGAAAATTCAGTGTAAAAAAAAAATTGTATAAAGAATCAGAGTAAAAAATCAGTGTATAAAAATGTCCAGTTTATTAAAAAAAATCAGTGTATAAAAATTCCCAGTTTATAAAAATCAGTGTATAAAAATTCCCAGTTTATAAAAAAATCTGTGTATAAAAATTATTGTATAAAAATTCTGTTTATAAATCTTTAAAAAATTAGTGTACACAAATTCAGTATAAAAATGTTGTATAAAAAGTCCCAGTTTAAAAAAAAACAAAAAACTGTAGAAAATGCAGTTTATAAAAAATAGTACAAAAAAAATGTCAGTCTATAATACTTAAGTGTAAAAAAAACTATTGCATACACATTCAGTTTATAAAAGAATCAGTGTATAAGACTTCAGTTCTTAAAAATTAAGTGTTGAAAAAATTATTTGTATAAAAAAATCAGTGCAGAAATATTTGTTTTTTTTACTTTAAAAAAAAAAAAAAAAAATTCTGCCTTGATTTTTTTTATACACAGACTTTTTTTTTGTAAAACTTGAATTTATTTCATAACCAAACAATCAGAATAAAATGTTGTACCTGCAGCCTGCGTCTTCGAATGATGCCCGAGTCGTCCATGGCGATACCTGGCCCTTTACTGTTGACGTGACGTCACGTGACTTCCGCCTCTCGTCGCTCGAGCCTAAACGCCTTTCATCGGCGAGTGGACGTCATTCCACGGCACAGGTGTGGAAATGGCCATGACAAAAAGTGGTAAAAAAATAAATACAAAATAATGTCAACGTGTGGGACCCCATGCTGGGCGAGGACAACACCGGAAGCGATGGTTTGGTCCGTCAGTCGTCGGGGAAAGCAATAAATCCACGCAGAATCCAGCTGACGGTAAACATGTCGCGATCATCGCCACATCTTCCGCACGATGCTCGTAAAGGCGACGCCGTCGTGGGCGAGCAGCAGCAGCAGCACGGATTCACGTCCTCTTTCACGTCCTCTCCGCTCCGACACGAGCTCCCACTCCCCGCCAGACGTGACGTTTAACCCCTCTCACGCCGATGCGTGCTGCGGCTGCACGCACGCACTCCACGCAGTCCACTCCCGGGACTTCCGAGAAGTGGCTTCCGATGCAAGGAATGTGATGGATCGATGATGCGACCTTTGACTCTTTCTGTCTGCAGGAGACACATCGATCTAGGAGTGGACCATCCCTAATGTAGACCATGGTACAAGTCTCATGTGGACCATAGTACAAGTCTCATGTAGACCATGGTACAAGTCTCATGTGGACCATAGTACAAGTCTCATGTAGACCATGGTACAAGTCTCATGTAGACCATGGTACAAGTCTCATGTGGACCATAGTACAAGTCTCATGTAAACCATGGTACAAGTATCATGTAGACCATAGTACAAGTCTCATGTAGACCATGGTAGAAGTTTCATGTAGACCATAGTACAAGTCTCATGTGGACCATAGTACAAGTCTCATGTAGACCATGGTAGAAGTTTCATTTAGACCATAGTACAAGTATCATGTAGACCATAGTACAAGTCTCATGTAGACCATGGTACAAGTCTCATGTGGACCATAGTACAAGTATAATATAGACCATAGTACAAGTCTCATGTAGACCATGGTACAAGTCTCATGTGGACCATAGTACAAGTATAAAGTAGACCAGAGTACAAGTATAATGTAGTCCGGAGTACAAGTCTCATGTAGTCCATAGTACACGTCTCATGTAGACCATAGTACACGTCTCCTGTGGACCATAGTACAAGTCTCATGTGGACCATAGTACAAGTATCATGTAGACCCTAGTACAAGTATAATGTAGACCAGAGTACAAGTCTCATGTAGACCATATATATATATATATATGTATGTATACATACATCCATACATACACACACACACACACACACATACATATATATATATATATATACGCACACACACACACACATACATATATAAATATGTATATATATATATATATATATATATATATATATATATATATATATATACATACACATACAAATATATATATATATATACATACATATATAAATACATACATGTGTATATATACACATATATATATATATATACACATATATCTATATATGTATATATACATACATACATATCTATGTATATACTGTTCATATAAATACATACATATGTATATATATATATACACATAGATACATATGTATCTATAGATACATATATATATAAATAGAGAGAGAGAGAGAGATACACACGTATATATATCTATATATACATATTAATATACATACATATATGTGTATATATACATATTAATATACATACATATGTATATATACATACATATGTATATATATATACATATTAATATATATACATATGTGTATATATATATACAGTATATACATGCATACATATACACACACCCACACACACGCACACACACACACACACATACATATATATATATATATATATATATATATGTATGCAAAGTGGGTATGAAAAGTATTCAGACCCCTTTAAATGTTTCACTCTTAATTTCATTGCGTTTGCTAAAATTCAAAAAGTTCATGTTACTTCTCATGAATGTCCACTCAGCAACACATCTTCACACAACATATTTCTGCACTTTTATCAACAATAAAAAAACATCCCATGTATAAAAGTATTTACAGGCTTTGCTCACTACTTAGTTGATTGGCACAAATTCCAGCCTTCAGTCTTTTTGAAGAGGAAGCCACAAACACCTATCTTTTCTTTGGGCACTCTCTCTCTCTTTCCTTTGCAGCGCCTCTCAAGCTACATCAAGTATGATAAGAAGTGTTGCTTGTCATCCAGGATTGATACAGTTTGTCTACAATAGATTGTCAAGTATAACATTGACACTTCAGTTGCAAGAATTGGGCTGTAAAAAAAAAAGGTTAATAAGTGGAGTGAAGTAAAACATGATCTTGTAGACCACAAGATGTTGACACGTTATGGATGGATCGAATCAATGCCTTGGTGTTACAACAGCACAGTGTTTTAGGAACTGCTGACCGTGGACTAAGAACATGACAAAGTCCATCACTGTGTCACTGGCACACCTTCTCTAAACAGGACCACGTGGCCCACTCAAGACCTGCTGGGTTCTTCAGAACAGGACCTCACACATCAGACTTTTTCAGTGCAAAACTTCATTTAAAAACCTAATACTTAGTTCTAGACCAGGGCTGTCAAACCTGGTTTTTATTGAGGGCCACTTTGCAATTAGGGCTGCCTTCAGAGGGTCAATTTAAAGGACTACAAGAGAAAGACATGATAGACTGCACACGGTCCAGGACTACAAGGGAAAGACGTCCAGGACTACAGGAGAAAGAACTTGTAGACTGCACACGGTCCAGGACTAAAAGGGAAAGATGTCCAGGACTACAAGGGAAAGACGTCCAGGACTACAAGGGAAAGATGTCCAGGACTACAATAGAAAGACCTTTTAGACTGCACACGGTCCAGGACTACAAGAGAAAAACGTCCAGGACTACAAGGGAAAGATGTCCAGGACTACAAGAGAAAGACCTTGTAGACTGCACACGGTCCAGGACTACAAGAGAAAGACATTGTAGACTGCACACGGTCCAGGACTACAAAAGAAAGACGTCCAGGACTACAATAGAAAGACATTTTAGACTGCACACGGTCCAGGACTACAAGAGAAAGACATTGTAGACTGCACACGGTCCAGGACTACAAGGGAAAGACATCCAGGACTAGAATAGAAAGACCGTTTAGACTGCACAAGGTCCAGCACTACAAGAGAAAGACCTTGTGGACTGCACACGGTCCAGGACTACAAGGGAAAGACGTCCAGGACTACAAGAGAAAGACCTTGCAGACTGCACACGGTCCAGGACTACAAGGGAAAGATGTCCAGGACTACAAGGGAAAGACATCCAGGACTACAAGGGAAAGATGTCCAGGACTACAAGAGAAAGACATCCAGGACTGCAAGAGAAAGACCTTGCAGAATGCACACAGTCCAGGACTACAAGAGAAAGACGTCCAGGACTACAAGGGAAAGACGTCCAGGACTATAAGGGAAAGATGTCCAGGACTACAAGGGAAAGACGTCCAGGACTACAAGAGAAAGACATCCAGGACTACAAGAGAAAGACCTTGCAGACTGCACACGGTCCAGGACTACAAGAGAAAGACTTCCAGGACTACAAGGGAAAGACGTCCAGGACTACAAGGGAAAGAAGTCCAGGACTACAAGGGAAAGATGTCCAGGACTACAAGGGAAAGACCTTGTAGACTGCACACGGTCCAGGACTACAAGGGAAAGACGTCCAGGTCTAAAAGGGAAAGATGTCCAGGACTACAAGGGAAAGACGTCCAGGACTACAAGAGAAAGATGTCCAGGACTACAAGGGAAAGACGTCCAGGACTACAAGAGAAAGACCTTGCAGACTGCACACGGTCCAAGACTACAAGAGAAAGACTTCCAGGACTACAAGGGAAAGACGTCCAGGACTACAAGGGAAAGACGTCCAGGACTACAAGGGAAAGAAGTCCAGGACTACAAGGGAAAGATGTCCAGGACTACTAGGGAAAGACCTTGTAGAGTGCACACGGTCCAGGACTACAAGGGAAAGACGTCCAGGCCTAAAAGGGAAAGATGTCCAGGACTACAAGGGAAAGATGTCCAGGACTACAAGGGAAAGACGTCCAGGACTACAAGGGAAAGACATCCAGGACTACAAGAGAAAGACATCCAGGACTACAAGAGAAAGACCTTGCAGACTGCACACGGTCCAGGACTACAAGAGAAAGACTTCCAGGACTACAAGGGAAAGACGTCCAGGACTACAAGGGAAAGATGTCCAGGACTACAAGGGAAAGACGTCCAGGACTACAAGGGAAAGACCTTGTAGACTGCACACGGTCCAGGACTACAAGGGAAAGACGTCCAGGACTACAAGAGAAAGACCTTGTAGACTGCACACGGTCCAGGACTACAAGGGAAAGAGGTCCAGGACTACAAGGGAAAGAAGTCCAGGACTACAAGGGAAAAACGTCCAGGACTACAAGAGAAAGACGTCCAGGACTATAGAGAAAGACATCCAGGACTACAAGGGAAAGACGTCCAGGACTACAAGGGAAAGACCTTGTAGACTGCACACGGTCCAGGACTACAAGGGAAAGACGTCCAGGACTACAAGAGAAAGACCTTGTAGACTGCACACGGTCCAGGACTACAAGGGAAAGAGGTCCAGGACTACAAGGGAAAGAAGTCCAGGACTACAAGGGAAAAACGTCCAGGACTACAAGGGAAAAACGTCCAGGACTACAAGAGAAAGACGTCCAGGACTATAGAGAAAGACATCCAGGACTACAAGGGAAAGACGTCCAGGACTACAAGAGAAAGATGTCCAGGACTATAGAGAAAGACATCCAGGACTACAAGGGAAAGACCTTGTAGACTGCACACGGTCCAGGACTACAAGAGAAAGACTTCCAGGACTACAAGGGAAAGACGTCCAGGACTACAAGGGAAAGACGTCCAGGACTACAAGGGAAAGACGTCCAGGACTACAAGGGAAACACCTTGTAGACTGCACACGGTCCAGGACTACAAGGGAAAGACGTCCAGGACTACAAGAGAAAGACCTTGTAGACTGCACACGGTCCAGGACTACAAGGGAAAGAGGTCCAGGACTACAAGGGAAAGAAGTCCAGGACTACAAGGGAAAAACGTCCAGGACTACAAGAGAAAGACATCCAGGACTATAGAGAAAGACATCCAGGACTACAAGGGAAAGACGTCCAGGACTACAAGGGAAAGAAGTCCAGGACTACAAGGGAAAGATGTCCAGGACTACTAGGGAAAGACCTTGTAGAGTGCACACGGTCCAGGACTACAAGGGAAAGACGTCCAGGCCTAAAAGGGAAAGATGTCCAGGACTACAAGGGAAAGATGTCCAGGACTACAAGGGAAAGACGTCCAGGACTACAAGGGAAAGACATCCAGGACTACAAGAGAAAGACATCCAGGACTACAAGAGAAAGACCTTGCAGACTGCACACGGTCCAAGACTACAAGAGAAAGACTTCCAGGACTACAAGGGAAAGACGTCCAGGACTACAAGGGAAAGACGTCCAGGACTACAAGGGAAAGAAGTCCAGGACTACAAGGGAAAGATGTCCAGGACTACTAGGGAAAGACCTTGTAGAGTGCACACGGTCCAGGACTACAAGGGAAAGACGTCCAGGCCTAAAAGGGAAAGATGTCCAGGACTACAAGGGAAAGATGTCCAGGACTACAAGGGAAAGACGTCCAGGACTACAAGGGAAAGACATCCAGGACTACAAGAGAAAGACATCCAGGACTACAAGAGAAAGACCTTGCAGACTGCACACGGTCCAGGACTACAAGAGAAAGACTTCCAGGACTACAAGGGAAAGACGTCCAGGACTACAAGGGAAAGATGTCCAGGACTACAAGGGAAAGACGTCCAGGACTACAAGGGAAAGACCTTGTAGACTGCACACGGTCCAGGACTACAAGGGAAAGACGTCCAGGACTACAAGAGAAAGACCTTGTAGACTGCACACGGTCCAGGACTACAAGGGAAAGAGGTCCAGGACTACAAGGGAAAGAAGTCCAGGACTACAAGGGAAAAACGTCCAGGACTACAAGAGAAAGACGTCCAGGACTATAGAGAAAGACATCCAGGACTACAAGGGAAAGACGTCCAGGACTACAAGGGAAAGACCATGTAGACTGCACACGGTCCAGGACTACAAGGGAAAGACGTCCAGGACTACAAGAGAAAGACCTTGTAGACTGCACACGGTCCAGGACTACAAGGGAAAGAGGTCCAGGACTACAAGGGAAAGAAGTCCAGGACTACAAGGGAAAAACGTCCAGGACTACAAGGGAAAAACGTCCAGGACTACAAGAGAAAGACGTCCAGGACTATAGAGAAAGACATCCAGGACTACAAGGGAAAGACGTCCAGGACTACAAGAGAAAGATGTCCAGGACTATAGAGAAAGACATCCAGGACTACAAGGGAAAGACCTTGTAGACTGCACACGGTCCAGGACTACAAGAGAAAGACTTCCAGGACTACAAGGGAAAGACGTCCAGGACTACAAGGGAAAGACGTCCAGGACTACAAGGGAAAGACGTCCAGGACTACAAGGGAAACACCTTGTAGACTGCACACGGTCCAGGACTACAAGGGAAAGACGTCCAGGACTACAAGAGAAAGACCTTGTAGACTGCACATGGTCCAGGACTACAAGGGAAAGAGGTCCAGGACTACAAGGGAAAGAAGTCCAGGACTACAAGGGAAAAACGTCCAGGACTACAAGAGAAAGACATCCAGGACTATAGAGAAAGACATCCAGGACTACAAGGGAAAGACGTCCAGGACTACAAGAGAAAGATGTCCAGGACTATAGAGAAAGACATCCAGGACTACAAGGGAAAGACCTTGTAGACTGCACACGGTCCAGGACTACAAGGGAAAGACGTCCAGGACTACAAGGGAAAGATGTCCAGGACTATAGGGAAAGACGTCCAGGACTACAAGGGAAAGACGTCCAGGACTACAAGGGAAAGATGTCCAGGACTACAAGGGAAAGACGTCCAGGACTACAAGGGAAAAGTGTTCCTGTCGGGAGGTGAAATATTCTCTTTGCCAGCCTGACCCACTTCCAAGTCTATTATGCATTATTAGCATTAAATAATTGATGAAAGCGCATGCATTTTGCATTTTGGAGTGTGTTCATTAGCGGTGTGACTTGGCGGCGTGAGCGTGACACTCGCCGTGGGCAAAAAGCCGGTGCGGACAAAAGCTTTCAGGGATGATGTCAGCCTGTATGAAAGGACCCCCCCCCCCCCCAGGGAGGTCACGTGGGGTCAGAGTCTGGCAGGGCTGAGAACATTTGGTACACAAGCACCACGTCAGCTCGCTTCTCTTCCTGCTGCACCCCTGCATTCTAGAAAAAACTGTGTCTGCCTTTCACAAAAAAAATGTTGGGTGATTAATTTAAGTGATGGCTTAAGTTACATGAGTTTGCATTAAATGTGTAAATGGCAGAGGTGGGACCAAGTCATTGCTTTGCAAGTCACAAGTAAGTCTCAAGTCTTTACCCTCAAGTCTCGAGTCAAGTCCCGAGTCAAGACAGGGCAAGTCCGAGTCAAGTCCAAAGTCAAGACTGGAAAGTCTCAAGTCAAGTCCCAAGTCCTGCATTTTGAGTTTCGAGTCCTTTCAAGTCATTTAACCACAGACTAATATATTTACACAGATTGTGTATGCTTTTAAAACGCTGTATTTATTTATTAAAACAAGTGCATTTGAAATTGCAGGGAAAAAGATAGTGCTGACATTGCACTTCAAAATAGCACTATTAACCAGTCATTTTAAACATGTAACTCATTCCTTTACAGAATAAACACGTTTGAAAAAAACAAGTGCAACTGTACTTATTTGCACAAAAGTGTTAACATTGTATTTCCATGGCATATTGCATTGTAACTAGTTCCACAGCAGTTTCTATCCTGTTCTTACCTTATCTCATTGATCTCATCTCATACTGTATGTGTGTTTATGTGTGCGTACACATGAAAAACATAACAAATATATGAACACAACAATGAACAGAGTTGTACTTTTTAGATGTCAGGACCCTATGCAATATGTACACATATTCTTAATATAGTATACATTTTAACTGACCTTTATTTGACTATGTTTGTCTTTTTGTAGGTGGCTAAAATACGCGGTGCTGCTGACTGCCGTCTAACGTTACGTTACTGTGTGTGATACATTGACTAACGTAATGTTACTGTGTGTGATACATTGACTAACGTAATGTTACTGTGTGTGATACATTGACTAACGTAATGTTACTGTGTGTGATACATTGACTAACGTTACGTTACTGTGTGTGATACATTGACTAACGTAACGTTATGTATAGGTACCTCATGAAACCCTGCTTAAAAAAAAATCACTTGACAAAAAGTATGAATAAGGTAGCAAACTGCAGTGGACGCAACAGATTGCCGTGTTTGCAATGACGTTATAACCATAGACATCTTATAAGTAGACGCAGCATTGGTTGCTGTGACGTGAGCAATTTGCCCGCCATCTTGAAGTGCTGATGAGGAGCCGGCGAGCAGCCTAAACTGACAGTTGAAAGGTAGAAAACAAAGATGGTGTTCAGCGTTTTCCTGCTCAAATGAGCGGACTGTTGAAAATAGGAATCGGGGGATTACTTTTCACAAGTAAGATTTAACATTAACGTACTATTGGTTGTATTTTATGAAAATAATATTACCACAGAGTTGAGAAGGATCAAAGATCTTCAATATTTGTATGTGAAAATGACAAAGAAATCTTCTGGGGGAGGATGACGCCCCTACAGGGGTTTGGTTTACAAACTTTCAGCCCCACCTAAAACAAAATTCACCAGCCACTACTGATTATGATGCATTCTCATTTTAGGCAAAGTATAAGACAATACTTTCTTAACAGTATAATTGTAACCAGGAATCAGTCTTCAAGTAACAATATTCAAATACTAACATTGTTGGGTTAAACAGAATTTGGTTTTATTCTGAATCCAGTGAAACAGATTGGTGGTTTTAGCTGATATGAAGACTTTCAGGTGTTTATATATGTTTAAGTATTTGGCAGACGCTTTTATCCAAAGCGACTTACATAAAATAATACATATAAAACAATCACTGCAAACATTATCATTTAAGGGAAGAATGTAATAGAAAATATCAATACAAAGTGTCAAGACAGAATAAACTCTCTGCTGCTGAAGCAACAGAGATACAGTCTATAGGTCCCTAAGATATATAGATATCTAATGTATTCATACATTGTTTATGTAGGATACACGCATATGTATATATAACCTAATCATATTGTTTCTTCAACTTAAAAATAGTTTACCGTTTTTTTTCCCCTTCTCTGAGATTATATTCCCAGTTTTGATCTCGGACGTCTGGTCACTTATAGCATATAAGAATATTATATTACTGTTAAGCAAACTATGAATAATAAAACACGCCAAAACATGTGTCTGTTACACACGTATGACAAAAAAGCGCGTGAAAATCAGTGGTATTCAGTGAGGTAAAATGAATTAAATGCGCTGACAGTTCATTGCTCCTGCCAAATGAATTGCACTGAGTGGAGCGGATCACCACTCCAAGATGGCGGCCCCGCGCCTCGTCTGCGCCAGTAGGCAGTAGCGCTCTATGCTGCGTCTACTTATAAGATGTCTATGGTTATAACGTTAGCAGTGAGTTTGCAGCCTCACTGATTTAACTACACAGCAAATAAAAGTCACGTTACTTAGCCAATAAACGTTATCTTACATTCAAAACTTACCCTTCTTTGTGCAACTTCAAATGTCGAACGAAGTTGGAAGTTGTTGCGTCTCCGTCTGTAATATTCGAACTGCGTGATTTGCATACGGCAATTCGTTTTTTGTTGACCAAGTCGTAGTTTTTATACCCGAACGAAACCAACGTTAACATAATTGTTTATCACTGGCACGTTGTTGGACCAACTCTTGTTCATTGGTTGTCCTGCAATTTGATTGGATGAATGCTGTGTGAGGAAAACAACGTAGTTCTAATTTGATTGGCTGTTGTACTGACAGCACACCAGCTGACAGGAATAACACGCTGATAGACAGACGAAGAAAATGAAAAATACGGAGCGCTCCCAAATAACTTTTTAAGCTTTGGATTTTGGGGAAAGTGGCAAGTCATGTCAAGTCAAAAGGCTCAAGTCCAAGTGAAGTCACAAGTCATTGATGTTAAAGTCTAAGTCGAGTTGCAAGTCTCTTTACATTTTGTCAAGTCGAGTCTAAAGTCATCAAATTCATGACTCGAGTCTGACTCGAGTCCAGGTCATGTGACTCGAGTCCACACCTCTGGTAAATGGTAAATAAAAAGAGAATACAACAAATCCTTTTCAACTTGTATATTCAATTGAATAGACTGCAAAGACAAGATATGTCATGTTCACACTCAGAAACTTCTTCTTTTATGTGCAAATAATCATGAACTTAGAATTTAATGGCAGCAACACATTGCAAAAAAGTTGTCAGAGGGGCATTTTTACCACTGTGTTACATGGCCTTTCCTTTTAACAACACTCAGTAAAGGTTTGGGAACTGAGAAGACACATTTTTGAAGTGGAATTATTTCCCATTCTTGCTTGATGTACAGCTTAAGTTGTTCAACAGTCTCCCTTCTCATATTTTAGCCTTCACACATTTTCAATGTCTGGACTACAAGCAGGCCAGTCTAGTACCCGCACTCTTTTACTATGAAGACACACTGTTATAACACGTGGCTTTGCATTGTCTTGCCCAAATAAGCAGGGGCGTCCATGATAACATTGTTTGGATGGCAACATTTGTTACTCCAAAACCTGTATGTACCTTTCAGCATTAATGGTGCCTTCACAGATGTGTAAGTTACCCATGCCTTGTGCACTAATACACCCCCATACCATCACACATGCTGCCTTTTACACTTTGCGCCTAGAACAATCCGGATGGTTCTTTTCCTCTTTGGTCCGGAGGTCACAAAATCCACAGTTTCCAAAAACTATTTGAAATGTGGACTCATCAGACCACAAAACACTTGTATACTTTGCATCAGTCCATCTTAGATGAACTCAGGCCCAGTGAAGCCGGCTGCGTTTCTGGGTGTTGTTGATAAATGGCTTTGGCTTTGCAGAGTAGAGTTTTAACTTGCACATACAGATGTAGCAACAAACTGTAGTTACTGACAGTGGTTTTCTGAAGTGTTCCTGAGCCCATGCGGTGATATCCTTTACACACTGATGTCACTTTTTGATGCAGTACTGCCTGAGGGATCGAAGGTCCATAATATCATGGCTTACGTGCAGTGATTTCTCCAGATTCTCTGAACCTTTTGATGATATTACGGAGCGTAGATGGTGAAATCCCTAAATTCCTTGCAATAGCTGGTTGAGAAATGTTGTTCTTAAACAATTTGCTCAGGCATTTGTTGTTTGTGAATGACTGAGCATTTCATGGAATCTACTTTTATCCCCAATCATGGCACCCACCTGTTCCCAATTAGCCTGTTCACCTGAGAGATGTTCCAAATAAGTGTTTGATGGGCATTCCTCAACTTTCTGTTATGGTTGCAGGAGGAGTTGTGACGGCACAGAACCACAAGGGGGTGATGTTGCTCTATGTTTTATTATATATATGTACAATATATATAATAATACACAATACTAAATATAAACTAGAGAATAGAGTGTGAATAATTCAAATGTGTGTGTGAGGCTGTGTGTGTGATTAGCTGTAGTGTTTTACCAAATGAGGAGAAGGAACAAGGCTGGAAGGCAGTCCGTGAGCAGGCGGAGATAGTCAGGGAGAATGGCGAGGCGTCAGAGGTCCGTGTCCAAGCGGAGGTCGAGGATGAAGGGAGGCAGTCCAGTATCCAGAGAGGAACAACAGGGGATCCCAGGAGAACTCGGGAAAGCACTGCGGGAGGACAACACGGACATCAGACACGGAAACAAGGAAGTCACAGGGGGAAAGCGAGTACGCAGGATAGAAGCCAGACAAGGGGTGCCTACTAGGTACAGAAGACTAAGTTCCGGCCAGGATCCTTGTGTCCAGTGGTCTTTTTACAGCTCCCCTTCATCAGTCCCAGGTGTGCAGATTGCTGATCGCCCACAGCCCTTGCCGGCATGTTGGCAAACCCAGCTGCCGGAGAAAAGCGGGTTCGAGCCCGCGCCGTGACACTTTCTCAGTCCTCTTTGCCACTTGTGCCAGCTTTTTTGAAACACGTTGCAGGCATCAAATTCCAAATGAGGTAATATTTGCAAAAAATAACAACGTTTACCAGTTCCAACATTAAGTATCTTGTCTTTGCAGTCAATTGAATATAAGTTGAAAAGGATTTGTTGTATTGTCTTTTTATTTACCATGTACACAACGTGACAACTTCACTGCTTTTGGGGTTTGTACATTAAACAGCAACAATTGAAAATATAGGATATATATAAATATATGTCTAAACTGATGAATAATAACGCAGATTTGTTTTTAAATGTGTGCGTACATATTTTGAGCCTTTTTACAGCAAATCATACATTGGCGTCATGGTGACCACGCCCCTAACCACGCGTATTTTGGGGTAAATCCCCGGACTCATTGTTATCATTTTGTACTGAGACAGAGGTGCATCTTTATTGCTTTTGTCTCTTGCACTTTTGATTCTATAGTCATTTAGTCACAAAAAAAGCCTAAGTAAAAGATGGCTAAAGTCACACGAGGACCTTCCCCCACCCCCCCTCCTTTCTTAGCCTCACCGCCTCCGATATGGTAAAATGTTTCCTGTCTTTCTCTCTCTCGCTTCTGCACAAGTAGGTCAGAGACTCCAGCAGGGCTGAAAGTCTGTTGTGTGCAGAGCAGCTCCTTTAAATAAATCACCGTGCAATCAGCACTCACGTCTGAAGCTGGCAGAGATGGACTGGAGGTGAAGTCAGGTGACTTCAATAGTCAAGCGAGCAGTGCAAAGGGTTAAGCGGACAAGGAATCATCTTTTTGTTCCTTACTTCTTTTGACCTGATTGACAGTTTGGTTTCAACCCTTGTGTTTTGTGTCTGAAGACGTAATACTGCCGGACTTTCCGACAATTATTATTATTGCCACCTAATTTCCCCACTTTAGAGCCATTAGCCGGCCTACTTATGTAATGCAGTAATGGAACACCATCTATTTCCATGTTTATAATTGAGTAGCAGCGCACACGTGTTGTACAAAACCCCAAAAGCAGTGAAGTTGTCACGTTGTGTAAATGGTAAATAAAAAGAGAATATAACAAATCCGTTTCAATTTATAGATATTAATGATATTTCATGTTCACACTGGTAAACTTTGTTATTTTTTGCAAATATTAGCTCATTTGGAATTTGATGCCTGCAACATGTTTAAAAAAAGCTGGCACAAGTGGCAAAAAAGACTGAGAAAGTGGAGGAATGCTCATCAAACTGTTACGGCTCAGGCTCCTGCCAACGCCGCTCATCCGTCTGTGCGCACCTCGGGACACGCCCACGGGTGCGCACATCCAGGGACGCGCCGCGCGCGTCCCCGCCCTGCTGCAGCCACCAGCTGCAATCACTCGCTGGCAATCTGCACACCTGCGACTGATCAGGGCGAGATCAATAAAGGACCAGTGGACCCAAGGATCGTCGCGGGAACTTAGCTTTCTCATGGTGTACCGTAAGCCTTATGCGCTCTTACTATATTCGTGTTTCCTCTCCGTGCCTTGATTTGTCCCTTGTCTTCTCCCGTGTCCCCGCAGTACCCTCCGTCGCCTGCGTCTCAATTTCCCCTGGATCTCCCTCTGGACTCCGACTGCTTCCTTCGTTCCTCGACCTCTTGCTCGCCCCTGGATTCTGACGCCTCGCTCTCGCCCCGGATCAGCTGCCTGCCCCCTGGACTTCCGCGTATCTCGTTCAACACGTTGGTAACACTCACTTCAGTTAAATTCTACACATAGTCTTACACCATTCCCTTTTGTATTCTAGTTCACACTCCATTTCCTTAGTTTAGTAATATTGTTTATTATTATTTATATATATATATATATATGTTGACTATATATATATAATAAATAATTGTATATACCGCCCCCTGGTGTCTGTTTGCCGTCACCCCCTCTCAGTAAACACAACAGTAAGTTCCCGCCAAAATTATTAAAGGACCTGACGGCACAGTTCCTTAGCCCCTCCCCAGTGACTTTAGTTCCGCCCCTGTGAATTTTTTTTTTTTTTTTCTGCCTCTTGCCCCATTCACCATGTCTTTTTCTTTTTTTTCGCTTCAAACCAGAGGATTTGTCTTGTCCTGCCAAGCAGTCTTGGAAAGGCATGTTCAGTAGCGAGATAAGCAAGGAGGAATTTTCTCGTCGCCTGGACACCCTCCTCCCACCCTTAGAGACTCAGTCTACTGGAAGCGTCTGGAATCCGTCTTTGGAGGGGGGGAATGGTACCGACAGCCGTGCTGGTGAGGTAGCACAGCTGCGGCCAGCAAGACCGCTACCATCTATCTTTCAGTTTGCCTGGCCGCACCCACCAACCACGCTACCAGCACTTGTCCCCGAGCTAGCGTCCGAGCTAGCACCTGTCCCTCGGCTAGCGTCCGAGCTAGCACCTGTCCCTCGGCTAGCGTCCGAGCTAGCACCTGTCCCTCGGCTAGCGTCCGAGCTAGCACCTGTCCCTCGGCTAGCGTCCGAGCTAGCACCTGTCCCTCGGCTAGCGTCCGAACTAGTACCTGTCCCTCGGCTAGCGTCCGAACTAGCACCTGTCCCTCGGCTAGCGTCCGAACTAGCACCTGTCCCTCGGCTAGCGTCCGAACTAGCACCTGTCCCTCGGCTAGCGTCCGAGCTAGCACCTGTCCCTCGGCTAGCGTCCGAGCTAGCACCTGTCCCTCGGCTAGCGTCCGAGCTAGCACCTGTCCCTCGGCTAGCGTCCGAGCTAGCACCTGTCCCTCGGCTAGCGTCCGAGCTAGCACCTGTCCCTCGGCTAGCGTCCGAGCTAGCACCTGCCCCTCGGCTAGCGTCCGAGCTAGCACCAGCCCCTCGGCTAGCGTCCGAGCTAGCACCAGCCCCTCGGCTAGCGTCCGAGCTAGCACCAGCCCCTCGGCTAGCGTCCGAGCTAGCACCAGCCCCTCGGCTAGCGTCCGAGCTAGCACCAGCCCCTCGGCTAGCGTCCGAGCTAGCACCAGCCCCTCGGCTAGCGTCCGAGCTAGCACCAGCCCCTCGGCTAGCGTCCGAGCTAGCACCAGCCCCTCGGCTAGCGTCCGAACTAGCACCAGTCCCCAGGCTAGCCTCCGAGCTAGCACCAGTCCCCAGGCTGGCCCCCACGTCTCCACCAGCTCCCAGGCTGGCCCCCACGTGTCCACCAGCTCCCAGGCTGGCCCCCACGTCTCCACCAGCTCCCAGGCTGGCCTCGACCTCAGCACCTCGGCCTGCTCCGCCGACTCCAGCACCTCGGCCTGCTCCGCCGACTCCAGCACCTCGGCCTGCTCCGCCGACTCCAGCACCTCGGCCTGCTCCGCCGACTCCAGCACCTCGGCCTGCTCCGCCGACTCCAGCACCTCGGCCTGCTCCGCCGACTCCAGCACCTCGACCTGTTCCGCCGACTCCAGCACCTCGGCCAGCTCCTCAGCTGCCCTCCTCTCCTCCGGCTTTGACGTCTGTCGCTTCCACGCCGCCGATGACGTCTGCCGCTTCCACGCCGCCGATGACGTCTTCCTCCACGCCTGCCTCGCCCATGATGTCTTCCTCCACGCCGCCGCCGACGTCTGCCGCTTCCACGCCGCCGACGACGTCATATCCTCGTTTCCGGCGAGACGCACCATGGCGCCAATCACGTCCGCCTTCCCGACGGCCAAGATGGTGGCCGTCCCTTGGTCGCCCGCCTCGCCGGCTTCAGCGGCGTTCTTCTCGCCGCCGCCATCAGACTCGTCCTCGGTGGATTCGGGGACACTGGGGCCGGCGACCCACCACCAGTTCTCCCCTCCACCCTCCCTTGTTTCGTGAGTATGTTGGACATCTGGAATCTGTCCATAGGGGGGGGATACTGTTACGGCTCAGGCTCCTGCCAACGCCGCTCATCCGTCTGTGCGCACCTCGGGACACGCCCACGGGTGCGCACATCCAGGGACGCGCCGCGCGCGTCCCCGCCCTGCTGCAGCCACCAGCTGCAATCACTCGCTGGCAATCTGCACACCTGCGACTGATCAGGGCGAGATCAATAAAGGACCAGTGGACCCAAGGATCGTCGCGGGAACTTAGCTTTCTCATGGTGTACCGTAAGCCTTATGCGCTCTTACTATATTCGTGTTTCCTCTCCGTGCCTTGATTTGTCCCTTGTCTTCTCCCGTGTCCCCGCAGTACCCTCCGTCGCCTGCGTCTCAATTTCCCCTGGATCTCCCTCTGGACTCCGACTGCTTCCTTCGTTCCTCGACCTCTTGCTCGCCCCTGGATTCTGACGCCTCGCTCTCGCCCCGGATCAGCTGCCTGCCCCCTGGACTTCCGCGTATCTCGTTCAACACGTTGGTAACACTCACTTCAGTTAAATTCTACACATAGTCTTACACCATTCCCTTTTGTATTCTAGTTCACACTCCATTTCCTTAGTTTAGTAACATTGTTTATTATTATTTATATATATATATATATATGTTGACTATATATATATAATAAATAATTGTATATACCGCCCCCTGGTGTCTGTTTGCCGTCACCCCCTCTCAGTAAACACAACACAAACACTTATTTGGAACATCCCACAGGTGAACAGGCTAATTGGGAACAGGTGGGTGCCATGATTGCGTATAAAAGCATCTTCCATGAAATGCTCAGTCATTCACAAACAAGGACGGGGCAAGGGTCACCACTTTGTCAACAAATGCCTGAGCAAATTGTTTAAGAACAACATTTCTCAACCAGCTATTGCAAGGAATTTAGGGATTTCAGCATCTACGCTCCGTAATATCATCAAAAGGTTCAGAGAATCTAGAGAAATCACTGCACTTCGATCTCTCAGGTGGTACTGCATCAAAAACCGACATCAGTGTGTAAAGGATATCACCACATGGGCTCAGGAACACTTCAGAAAACCACTGTCAGTAACTACAATTGGTCGCTACATCTGTAAGTGCAAGTTAAAACTCTTACTATGCAAAGCCAAAGCCATTTATCAACAACACCCAGAAACTCTGCCAACTTCGTTGGGCCCGAGCTCATCTAAAATGGACTGATGCAAAGTGGAAAAGTTTTCTGTGGTCTGACGAGTCCAAATTTCAAGAATTTTTTTGGAAACTGTGTACATTGTGTCCTCCGGATCGAATAGGAAAAGAACCATCCGGATTGTTCAAAGTTGAAAAAGGCAGCATGTGAGATGGTATGGGGGTGTATTAGTGCCCAAAGCATGGGTAACTTACACATCTGTGAAGGTTCATTAATGCTGAAAGGTACATACAGCTTTTGGAGCAACATATGCTGCCATCCAAGCAACGTTATCATGGACGCCCCTGCTTATTTCAGCAAGACGATGCCAAGCCACGTGTTACATCAACGTGGCTTCATAGTAAAAGAGTGCGGGTACTAGACTGGCCTGCCTGTAGTCCAGACATTGAAAATGTGTGGTGCAATATGAAGGCTAAAATATGAGAAGGGAGACTGTTGAACAACTTAAGCTGTATATCAAGCAAGAATGGGAAAGAATTCCACTTAAAAAATGTGTCTCCTCAGTTCCCAAACCTTTACTGAGTGTTGTTAAAAGTAAAGGCCATGTAACACAGTGGTAAAAGTGCCCCTCTGACAACTTTTTTCAATCAATCAATCAATGTTTATTTATATAGCCCTAAATCACAAGTGTCTCAAAGGGCTGCACAAGCCACAACGACATCCTCGGTACAAAGCCCACATAAGGGCAAGGAAAAACTCACCCCAGTGGGACGTCGATGTGAATGACTATGAGAAACCTTGGAGAGGACCGCATATGTGGGTAACCCCCCCCCCTCTCTCTAGGGGAGACCGAATGCAATGGATGTCGAGTGGGTCTGACATAATACTGTGAGAGTCCAGTCCATAGTGGATCCAACATAATAGTAAGAGTCCAGTCCATAGTGGGGCCAGTAGGACACCAACCCGAGCGGAGACGGGTCAGCAGCGCAGAGATGTTCCCAACCGATGCACAGGCGAGCGGTCCACCCCGGGTCCCGAGGCGGGTGCCATCCAAGCAACGCTATCATGGACGCCGCTGCTTATTTTAGCAAGACGATGCCAAGCTACATGTTACAACAGCGTGGCTTCATAGTAAAAGAGTGCGGGTACTACACTGGCCTGCCTGTAGTCCAGACATTGAAAATGTGTGAAGGCTAAAATATGAGAAGGGAGACTGTTGAACAACTTAAGCTGTACATCAAGCAAGAATGGGAAAGAATTCCACTTCAAAAATGTGTCTCCTCAGTTCCCAAACCTTTACTGAGTGTTGTTAAAAGTAAAGGCCATGTAACACAGTGGTAAAAGTGCCCCTCTGACAACTTTTTTCAATCAATCAATCAATGTTTATTTATATAGCCCTAAATCACAAGTGTCTCAAAGGGCTGCACAAGCCACAACGACATCCTCGGTACAAAGCCCACATAAGGGCAAGGAAAAACTCACCCCAGTGGGACGTCGATGTGAATGACTATGAGAAACCTTGGAGAGGACCGCATATGTGGGTAACCCCCCCCCCCCTCTCTCTAGGGGAGACCGAATGCAATGGATGTCGAGTGGGTCTGACATAATACTGTGAGAGTCCAGTCCATAGTGGATCCAACATAATAGTAAGAGTCCAGTCCATAGTGGGGCCAGTAGGACACCATCCCGAGCGGAGACGGGTCAGCAGCGCAGAGATGTTCCCAACCGATGCACAGGCGAGCGGTCCACCCCGGGTCCCGAGGTGGGTGCCATCCAAGCAACGCTATCATGGACGCCGCTGCTTATTTTAGCAAGACGATGCCAAGCTACATGTTACAACAGCGTGGCTTCATAGTAAAAGAGTGCGGGTACTACACTGGCCTGCCTGTAGTCCAGACATTGAAAATGTGTGAAGGCTAAAATATGAGAAGGGAGACTGTTGAACAACTTAAGCTGTACATCAAGCAAGAATGGGAAAGAATTCCACTTCAAAAATGTGTCTCCTCAGTTCCCAAACCTTTACTGAGTGTTGTTAAAAGTAAAGGCCATGTAACACAGTGGTAAAAGTGCCCCTCTGACAACTTTTTTCAATCAATCAATCAATGTTTATTTATATAGCCCTAAATCACAAGTGTCTCAAAGGGCTGCACAAGCCACAACGACATCCTCGGTACAAAGCCCACATAAGGGCAAGGAAAAACTCACCCCAGTGGGACGTCGATGTGAATGACAATGAGAAACCTTGGAGAGGACCGCATATGTGGGTAACCCCCCCCCTCTAGGGGAGACCGAATGCAATGGATGTCGAGTGGGTCTGACATAATATTGTGAGAGTCCAGTCCATAGTGGATCCAACATAATAGTAAGAGTCCAGTCCATAGTGGGGCCAGCAGGACACCATCCCGAGCGGAGACGGGTCAGCAGCGCAGAGATGTTCCCAGCCGATGCACAGGCGAGCGGTTCACCCCGGGTCCCGAGGTGGGTGCCATCCAAGCAACGTTATCATGGACGCCCCTGCTTATTTCAGCAAGACGATACCAAGCTACATGTTACAACGGCGTGGCTTCATAGTAAAAGAGTGCGGGTACTACACTGGCCTGCCTGTAGTCCAGACATTGAAAATGTGTGAAGGCTAAAATATGAGAAGGGAGACTGTTGAACAACTTAAGCTGTACATCAAGCAAGAATGGGAAAGAATTCCACTTCAAAAATGTGTCTCCTCAGTTCCCAAACCTTTACTGAGTGTTGTTAAAAGTAAAGGCCATGTAACACAGTGGTAAAAGTGCCCCTCTGACAACTTTTTTGCCATGTGTTCATGATTATTTGCCAAAAAAATATATATTTTCTCAGTTCAAACATGAAATATCTTGTCTTTGCAGTCTATTCAATTGAATATAAGTTGAAAAGGATTTGCAAATTATAGTATTCTGTTTTTATTTACCATTTACACAACGTGCCAACTTCACTGGTTTTGTACATTCATACTACATTCTGTCAGCATTGCAGTTCAACTTCAGCATTCCCATAATTCCTTCAGGAATTGCCTCATCTAGTTGACATGTGATTTGGTCATTTTGATCCAATGGGGACACTGTGTGGACAGAAGCTGCAATGCACTATGCAGAAATAGCACAACCTGGAGTGGGGACTAAAGATGTGTGCTGTACATCAAGGCAGGAATGTAAACAATGAATCAAGGCTTTGTGAAAAGATGATCATTTGGAAATTTGGCAGCCATTCTCAGTCTGGCGTGAGTCAGCAACACACGCAAGGTTTTCAAGGAGGCTTTCTGTGTCATTTGTGGGGGAAGAACCGGCACAATCCAATTAGTGTAATTAAAGAGGAGCCCTGAAAAGAAACTAGGACTACTAAATGAAGGATTAAAGACCTGCTGACCTCTGCTGTCAGGTCAGCCTCTTGGTGGTGCTTCTGTTAAAAAAGGACACAGTACTAAGAGTTTCATGTTTGTGTTCAGCCAATTATTGCAAATTCTTAAATGATCATTTGACACCGACAAAAAGCGGTTAATACCAGACTGAATGGTTTGTGTTCATCCGAATTCACAAACAAAATTCGCTACCGTTCTAGTCTTGGATTATCTAATACAAAAGTGTTATCTTCCATTTGATGCCGCTGAATTTCCAGTTGATTGATGGGTGGAAAAAATGTGTAGACATTGCACACTTTTAATTGGAAGACAATTAGACGGGTGGGGGGAACTCTGAACTCCGAAGAAAAACAATAGTTAATTATTCAACTTTAATGACTCATTTATGACTGATCTTTTTTTTTAAAATTTTTATATTTAGGCAAAGCAACCACAAAAGAACACAAACTAATTGTCCTTTCTTTGCGTTTAGTTCTGCCCTCAAACACTACTAATAAAGTAGAGAATAAACTGGATTGTATCACAGAAAGTTCCTCAAATAAGTTGATTTACAAATGTATCTTTATGACACTGATTTTTTTGTTGTTTTTTAGATATTTTTTCCAAAGCTCTTATCGCCTCTTTGGGCTGTATAGAGCAGTATGTGTTACAAAACAAGTTAATCATTTCCCGCTGATCAACCACTATCAATTTGTGGCATTAATCTGCTAACTTCACCCTGTGTGTCCTTTGATCCTTTTTGGTCCTTAAACTTGGGGATTTGTCTAAATGTTTGAAACTACTACACTTGAATTTAGCAATTAAAATGCTCCTAAAAATTCAATTCTAAAGTTGGCCTTCAGAGGTTGAACCAACTCAGAAGATCTCTTGAGTATCTCAAGGATCAAATCCATAGGGGCATATTGTTGTTTTGTTTTGTTCAAACCACCACATAAGGGTCAAGAGTGAAGAAATGGAACAAAGTTGGCCTTCAGAGGTTGAACCAATTTAGAAGATCTCTTGAATATCTGAAGGATCAAATTCATAGGGGCATTCTGTTGTTTTGTTTTGTTTAAACCACCACAGAAGGGTCAAGAGTGAAGACATTGAACAAAGTTGGCCTTCAGAGGTTGAACCAATTCATAAGATCTCTTGAATATCTCAAAGATCAAATCCATAGGGGCATTCTGTTGTTTTGTTGTGTTCAAACCACCACAGAAGAGTCAAGAGTCTAGAAATGAAAAAAAGTTGGCCTTCAGAGGTTGAACCAATTCAGAAGATCTCTTGACTACATACATACTACGTGTCCAAAGGATATACAGTCGTGGTCAAACGTTTACATACACATGACCACAGAACTTTTCTCCAGGTCTTATCTTTGTCCATGTGATGTCAGATGAAACAAAAATGGAGCTGTTTGGCCACAATACCCAGCAAAATGTTTGGAGGAGAAAAGATGAGGCCTTTAATCCCAGGAACACCAATTCCTACCATCAAGCATGGTGGTGGTAGTATTATGCTGTGGGCCTGTTTTTCTGCCAATGGAACTGCTGCTTTACAGAGAGTAAATGGGACAATGAAAAAGGAGGATTACCTCCAAATTCTTCAGGACAAGCTAAAATCATCAGCCCGGAGGTTGGGTCTTGGGCACAGTTGAGTGTTCCAACAGGACAATGACCCCAACACACGTCAAAAGTGGTAAAGGAATGGCTAAATCAGGCTCGAATGAAGGTTTTAGAATGGCTTTTCAAAGTCCTGACGTAAACGTGTGGACAATGCTGAAGAAACAAATCAAATCAAATCAAATCAACTTTATTTATAGAGCACATTTAAAATTTACCACATGGGTAGCCAAAGTGCTGTACAATGAGCAGGTTAAAAGATAAAACGAGTACCGAGCAAACACAACACAACACAAACAGAACACGATAAAAAATAAATAATTAAAATAGAATTAATAAAAACATAAAAACATAAAAACAGGATCACAGCAGGTGTATTATGGGGCGCCATTGCAGGATGGATATCACTCAGTGTTAAAAGCCATGGAATAAAAGTATGTTTTTAAGAGAGATTTAAAAACAGGAAGAGAGGAGGCTTGTCTAACACTCAGGGGTAGGTCGTTCCAGAGCTTGGGAGCAGCAACGGCGAAAGCTCTGTCACCTCTAAGCTTCAGCCTTGTGTCAGGGACCGTCAACAGCAGCTGATCGGCTGATCTTAAGGATCGGGTGGGGCAGTAAGGCTGAAGGAGGTCGGAGAGATAGGTTGGCGCGAGGTTGTTTAGACATTTAAAAACAAATAAAAGGAGTTTAAAATGTATTCGGTAACGCACAGGGAGCCAGTGAAGGGACGCTAAAATAGGGGTGATATGCTCACGTCTGCGGGTCTGTGTTAGCAGACGAGCAGCAGAGTTCTGCACGAGCTGCAGGCGGGCGAGGGAGGCCTGGCTAATGCCAACATACAGGGCATTACAATAATCAAGACGAGTCGAGATAAAAGCGTGGATTAATTTCTCATGATCATGTCTTGATAGAAGCGGTTTCACTATCGCTATTTGGCGTAATTGATAAAAGCTTTTTTGAACGACGCTGCTGATTTGTTTTTCGAATTTAAAATCTGAGTCAAACTTTACCCCCAGGTTTGTGACAGAGTCGCTGAGATACGGGGTCAGAGTGCCGAGGTCAACGTTGGGGGAGGGAGAGCGACTTGGACCGAACAACATAACTTCTGTTTTATCTTCATTTAGGCTCAGGAAGTTAGCTGAAAGCCAGACTTTGATGTCGTGCAGGCAGTCAATAAGACGTTGAACCGTGTTATTTTGTGCCATGGGAAAATAAATCTGGCAATCATCGGCATAAAAATGAAATGCAATACTGTACTTCCTAAAAATAGAACCAAGGGGGAGAAGGTAAAGCGCAAATAAAATTGGGGCAAGGATTGAGCCCTGGGGGACCCCATGTGGTAAAGGAGCTGTGGACGACATAAAACTGTCTACTTTTACACAAAAACTCCTGTCAAAAACCATGTCAGAAAAGCAACACATTTAGCTGAACTGCACCAATGTTGTCAAGAAGAGTGGTCAAAAATTCAAGCAGAAACTTGTGGATGGCTACCAAAAGCGCCTTATTGCAGGTAAACTTGCCAAGGGACATGTAAGCAAATATTAACATTGCTGCATGTATACTTTTGACCCAGCACATTTGCTCACATTTTCAGTAGACTCGTAATAAATTCATAAAAGAAGCAAACTTCATGAATGTTTTTTGTGACCAACAAGTGTGTGCTCCAATCACTCTATCACAAAAAAATAAGAGATGTAGAAATGATTGGAAACTCAAGACAGCCATGACATCATGTTCTTTACAAGTGTATGTACACTTTTGACCGTGACTGTATATCAGCTCGATGTTTGACTTAAGAACGTTAACATATTCCTAAACACCAGTGACGTGCGGTGAGGTTCATGACTGGTGAGGCACTGACTTCATCACAGTCAGATTTACAAACATATGAACCCTAAAGAGTATCTTATTCACCATTTGATTGGCAGCAGTTAACGGGTTATGTTTAAAAGCTCATACCAGCATTCTTCCCTGCTTGGCACTCAGCATCAAGGCTTGGAATTGGGGGTTAAATCACCAAAAATTATTCCAGGGCGCGGCGCCGCTGCTGCCCCCTGCTCCCCTCACCTCCCAGGGGGTGATCAAGGGGATGGGTCAAATGCAGAGGACAAATTTCACCACACCTAGTGTGTGTGTGACAATCATTGGTACTTTAACTTAACTTTAACTTTACACATACAAACTGTAGCACACAAAAAAGCACATTTAATAAAAAAACTTTATTATGGTCTTACCTTTACTTATAAATGAAGACCATGCGCCGCTGTTGTGCTGGATTAATACACCCCCGCCGTAGAATGCACCCCTGACGGATCAACTAAAGCCCTCACTTAAACTTTCCACGTGCAAGATTGAATCTATTTAAAAAAGTGTAACCGAGGGTTTATAAATGTCGCCTATACTGTATGAAACTACAAAATAACAAACACGGAGGCTCCAGTTTACACGAGGACCACTTTATTTACCTTCTTTCAAAAACCTCCGCTCCACTCCAACGTGTCATCACTTCCGCTCTTAGCGCCTTCAAAATAAGAGCTCAAGGCATATACTGTATAACAGCGCATAACAGGAACTTAACATCACAAAGAGGAAAGCCCATAAAAATAGGTTACAAAAGTTATTTAATAAGAAGCCAAAAAGTGCAAAAACAATAATGTTCGTGTTGGAGGAGTTGTGAATTAGGTACACCTGCAGTCTGCAGGTGTACCTAATGTTGTGGCCCTGCAGTCATTCACAACTCCTCTAACACGAACATTATTGTTTTTGCACTTTTTGGCTTCTTATGAAATAACTTTTTTAAATAGATTCAATCTTGCACATGGAAAGATTAAGTGTGGGCTTTAGTTGATATAACACTCCCGTCAGGGGGTGCATTCTACGGCGCGGGTGCAGGAGGCGGGATTACTGCGAGCCTCAGCCAGTGCGTCTTTTGGAGCCGTTTTATGATCGCTCAGCCAAAGAAACGCGTTACACACATACAGTTGTTGACAAAATACACTGTACATTATATACCTCAGCTAACTAAACTATGGAAATGTATAATATAATTCATATAGCAATACGGTCTCACTGCACAGCAGGCCAGCAGTTAGCCGAGTCCGCAATCCATGGTGAGGCACAACGCAGTGACGTGCCTCAACTGGCTGCTGTTCACCGCACCGTCTCTTCTCAGTATTTGAACGGCAAATGTGAAAATTCAGCGATTTTGAATAAAAATAATCTAAAACTGGTGAAGTTAAATGAAAAATAACTTTATAGTATAATCACTGGATACATATAACAATTTAATAAACATTTTTTCATTTTCCTTTTTTTTTTTCTTTCCATGATGGCAGGTGAGGCCCCGCCTCACCTGCCTCTAGTGACTGCACGTCACTGCTAAACACAGTTTGTACAGTTCATTGACCCTAATTCTTCTTGTTTCCATTAATTCCTTTGGGACACTTTTCTAAAATAAATCTAGACAAACTGGATTTTACTGGTGTCCCGGAATTGATTGTCCGCATTGGAAAAGCATGTCTATTTGCTCGGCATGAGAGCAAATACTGATAAATGAGCCTCATGATGGACATGTGGCCTCTTGAAGTTGGCTGCACAGTGTGTTCATTCGTTATACACGACGCTAATTTGTTTAGCCACAGCCTGCTACTGGCTACAAGCTTGTCCAAGGACAATGACTGGGTGATCTAATGGAATTAAGACGGATAGTCTTCATCTGAAATAGATCACCACCTTAGTCCTTCCTTGACTACCTATTTTTAAATCCCATTGACGCAGGAGAAGTGGCCTTCTAGAGGGATTAGACAAGAGCTAGGGGAGGTTATAAATGGATGTAGGAGGAGGATTCAGGATAGAAATCAGACAGGACACAACACATTAACCCCAGCAAGGTGTTGTCCTCCTGACTCAGAGCAGACATCTAACCCACCTGGGGAGGTTTGCCTTCGAGGAAAACAACCAACCATGGAACCTGTTGCTCAGACGGTGACCGCCACCGCGGCCTTAGACCGGGACTCATTCCCCAGGAAAGCCTTGCGAGCGGCCCCGAGAGGCGCGTCGTCTCATTTCGTGGGGAGCTCCATTATCATCCTGTCTTCGTTCGCAGTGTCCACGCTGGCCATGAACTGTGGGAAAAAGATGCAGGAGTCTCGACACAAAGCTGGTGACAACTAGCCGCAGTTTAGCGGACTGTAGCTCAAAGTGATGTGTCGTCATACGTTTGGTGTCTTCTGTGGCTCGTGTGGACACATGGCCAGGCAGACGGTCCACTTCAGATGGGTTCAGAAACGGCGACTGCACGAATTTGGCTACCATCTCAGGGACCAACGCCTTAAGACCGTGCAAAAAAAAGGGACAGTATGTCACATTTGCTTGCTGCTTATTTATGTTCTACATCTCAATTGTGAGATGTAGAACATAACAATGCTGAAAGTGTATTTTTTGTTGGATAAGTTTGAAATTGTGTCATATTTACAGCAAGGTTGAGGTCAAATCTCGCAAAGTGTCTATTGCATGAAATGTGTCTAACACATAAAAGCCAGAGGCTGGCATTTAATACCTGTATTTTTCTAATTATGAGGATGTTTCTGAATTAGATTTGTTTTTCTTATTGTCAGAATTATTGTATGTAAGTTATCTCAAAACGTTGTGTTCCCATGAGTTCCCGGCAAGGAGACAAAAGCTGTCTTTGATCTTACCAATCAAAAGGCTTGTAAAACTCCACTGTGTACAATGGGAAGTGACATGAACGTGTCGGTTTCTTTGATCTATTGTGATCCACAGGAAGATCTTGTCTTGACCCGAGATCTACAAAGCGGAGAGGAAGCAGGACCTGACGCAGCTCCTGGCACCTTTTCTTTGAACTATTTGTGACCGACGGCAACAGCGGTTTATGACCCCCCTCCCTTTAGAAACAGCTGATGATGCTATGTAATCAGGGAAAGTCCAAATAAAAGAGGAGGCGTAGAACTCTCTTGTCAGAGCGTGGTGGAAGACTGTACAAGTGTACAGCCCAGGCGTTTCTCCTCATGAACCAAATTGAATCCTGTCTGTTTAATTCCTTGCTTCTTGTCTGTTTAGTAGATGTCATCGGGGTTTGAACCTGACATTTATGTGTATCAGAATGTGAAGCTCTATTTTATTGAAGTGATGTGTTTACACCCACCAAAAAATTGTATTGTATTTGCAAACATGACTTAAAATACTATTCAATCAGTCTTGTTTTGTCAGCCATGTACAGAAACAACAGTATTCCTGAAACATCAAGGTCTGTCATATTGCCAATAGAGAGAGCATTAATGTAATTACAAACAACATATTTTTCAGTTTTCAAATGTTGGGAGACAAATATAAATATAAAAGGGTGGAGTGCCATCTCCGGGTTGGGGAGGAGATCTTGCCCCAAGTGGAGGAGTTCAAGTACCTCGGAGTCTTGTTCACGAGTGAGGGAAGAGTGGATCGTGAGATCGACAGGCGGATCGGTGCGGCGTCTTCAGTATTGCGGACGCTGTATCGATCCGTTGTGGTGAAGAAGGAGCTGAGCCGGAAGGCAAAGCTCTCAATTTACCGGTCGATCTACGTTCCCATCCTCACCTATGGTCATGAGCTTTGGGTTATGACCGAAAGGACAAGATCACGGGTACAAGCGGCCGAAATGAGTTTCCTCCGCCGGGTGGCGGGGCTCTCCCTTAGAGATAGGGTGAGAAGCTCTGTCATCCGGGAGGAGCTCAAAGTAAAGCCGCTGCTCCTCCACATGGAGAGGAGCCAGATGAGGTGGTTCGGGCATCTGGTCAGGATGCCACCCGAACGCCTCCCTAGGGAGGTGTTTAGGGCACGTCCGACCGGTAGGAGGCCGCGGAGAAGACCCAGGACACGTTGGGAAGACTATGTCTCCCGGCTGGCCTGGGAACGCCTCGGGGTCCCACAGGAAGAGCTGGACGAAGTGGCTGGGGAGAGGGAAGTCTGGGCTTCCCTGCTTAGGCTGCTGCCCCCGCGACCCGACCTCGGATAAGCGGAAGAAGATGGATGGATGGATGGATGGATACTGTACATACAAATACACACAATTATTCATACATGTGCACACACATAGGTACTTACCCACATACATAAGTACATACGCTCCAACATACATACACACTCAAGGTACTGTGGAGAATGCATATATGTTTAAGAGTTCTTTCTGTACTCATAGGTATGTTTAAAACAGCTAGTGTTTTTCTATTTGTGCTCTTTCTATTTTTTATCTTATGTCCGCAAGTAAACTATGTGTGTTACCTTGAAGGCTTGCACTGTCGGAGATGGAATACTTCCTTTTGTCTTATCTGTAGTAGAACAATGAGGCCGTGTTCCTTTCCGGCCGGACAGGTGGGGGCTTTCTTCATGTGCAAGAAGTTGGCTTTTCCGTTTGAGTGTCAGATCAACTAGAGTAGCCGATATGAATGTATTGGTTAAGCTGATCTCCTAAAGCTTTAGTAAAACTTGAAAATATTCCTATTCTGTCTTGATGGTCCTTCTTACTCAGCATATATGTCATCGAAAGAACTTGGGATTGACCAGTAATTTAGATTCCCTGGGAGGAAGAACTGGTCTGACGCAACAGTACATACATCCACAGGCACATTAACTGTACAGACATACATATACACATACAAGCACATGATATGCATACATACTCTTGCAAATAATCACGATTAATCAAACATATTTTACCCAGTTTCCCCTAGGGCAGACCTGGGCAAATTAAGGCCCGAGGGCCGGATGCGGCCCGTTAAGCTTTTCAATCTGGCCCGCCGGACATTCGGCAATTTTTTTTTTAGATCTTTAAGATGGAAACTGTAGCTGCCATTATGATGTGCAGCTGCATTTTTGTTGCGTTTCGCTTTAATATAAAACATGTGGATGGAGAGGGAGTGTGACGTTCATATGTTGTCAATACTCAGTGTTTTATCCTTCATAGTTAATATTGTAATTCCCACATTCTTTATGTTCATGTACATTCTGGGTGTCCTTCATAGTTAATATTGTAAATCCCACATTCTTTATTTTCATGTACATTCTGGGTGTCTCATTCAGTAAAAAAAATGTAAAATCCCATTCCGTTTTTTTAAGGCGGTCTGTCATAACGTTTTTAGCATTCGATCAGACATTATTGTGAGGTTTTGTATTAGTGCTCCTAAAAATAGATATATTGGCCTCCAGACAATTTTTTTTTTCTAAATTTGGCCCCTCGAGTCAAAATAATTGCATGATATACTAGTTACTGTGGTAATCCAATTAGTTACTATGGTAATCTAAGTCACAGCAGCTCAGACAAGGCACCAAGCAGTGTGGGTGGGGGGCGTTTCCACAGAGTGTTTCCAGAGCGGCCAGCCTGAAATGTGGGTGTCAGGGACAGACGCGGAAGGAGATTTTTACAAACCCCGTTTCCATATGAGTTGGGAAGTTGTGTTAGATGTAAATATAAACGGAATACAATGATTTGCAAATCATTTTCAACCCATATTCAGTTGAATATGCTAAAAAGACAACATATTTGATGTTCAAACTAATAAAAAAACTTTTTTTTTGCAAATAATCATTAACTTTAGAATTTGATCCCAGCAACACGTGACAAAGAAGTTGGGAAAGGTGGCAATAAATACTGATAAAGTTGAGGAATGCTCATCAAACACTTATTTGGAACATCCTGCAAGTCTGCAGGCTAATTGGGAACAGGTGGGTGCCATGATTGGGTATAAAAACAGCTTCCCAAAAAATGCTCAGTCTTTCACAAGAAAGGATAGGGGTGAGGTACACCCCTTTGTCCACAACTGCGTGAGCAAATAGTCAAACAGTTTAAGAACAACGTTTCTCAAAGTGCAATTGCAAGAAATTTAGGGATTTCAACATCTACGGTCCATAATATCATCAAAAGGTTCAGAGAATCTGGAGAAATCACTACACGTAAGCGGCATGGCCGGAAACCAACATTGAATGACCGTGACCTTCCATCCCTCAGACGGCACTGTATCAAAAACCGACATCAATCTCTAAAGGATATCACCACATGGGCTCAGGAACACTTCAGAAAACCACTGTCACTAAATACAGTTGGTCGCTACATCTGTAAGTGCAAGTTAAAGCTCTACTATGCAAAGCAAAAGCCATTTATCAACAACATCCAGAAACGCCGCCGGCTTCGATGGGCCCGAGATCATCTAAGATGGACTCATGCAAAGTGGAAAAGTGTTCTGTGGTCTGACGAGTCCACATTTCAAGTTGTTTTTGGAAATATTCGACATCGTGTCATTTGGACCAAAGGGGAAGCGAACCATCCAGACTGTTATCGACGCAAAGTGTAAAAGGCAGCATGTGTGATGGTATGGGGGTGCATTAGTGCCCAAGGCATGGGTAACTTACACATCTGTGAAGGCACCATTAATGCTGAAAGGCACATACAGGTTTTGGAACAACATATGCTGCCATCTAAGCGCCGTCTTTTTCATGGACGCCCCTGCTTATTTCAGCAAGACATTGCCAAGCCACATTCAGCACGTGTTACAACAAAGCGGCTTCGTAAAAAAAGAGTGCGGGTACTTTCCTGGCCCGCCTGCAGTCCAGACCTGTCTCCCATCGAAAATGTGTGGCGCATTATGAAGCGTAAAATACGACAGCGGAGACCCCGGACTGTTGAACGACTGAAGCTCTACATAAAACAAGAATGGGAAAGAATTCCACTTTCAAAGCTTCAACAATTAGTTTCCTCAGTTCCCAATCGTTTATTGAGTGTTGTTAAAAGAAAAGGCCATGTAACAGTGGTGAACATGCCCTTTCTCAACTACTTTGGCACGTGTTGCACCCATGAAATTCTAAGTTAATTATTATTTGCAAAAAAAAATAAAGTTCATGAGTTTGAACATCAAATATCTTGTCTTTGTTGTGCATTCAATTGAATATGGTTTGAAAAGGATTTGCAAATCATTGTATTCCGTTTATATTTACATTTCCCAACTCATATGGAAACGGGGTTTGTACATCAACAATCTAATTCGTCTGAGTGGCTTGACAGGACAAAAAAAAAAGGTTTTCCCCTTCAGAAAACAAGAGTCAAGTTCAAGCAAGGGTTCAAAACAGACTTTCTAAAACATGTTTATATAAGTAAAACAAATAAAGACATTCCAACATGTTTTGAGTGCTGGTGCAAAGACATTATTGCTCACAGTGTTTAATACACAAGGCATGCAAGACCTTCAAAGTCCTCAGAGAGTGTCAATGCTCTTCAGCCTGCGCTCGGTGAAGAAGCGGTGTGTCTGGGTCTGGTTGTTGCTGCCACCTGCTGCACTGAAGTAGGACAACATGGCTTGCCGCTGCGCTGTCTTCTCCCCGTCCTCGTCATCGTCCCTGAGGGATTGAACAGGGGATTGTGTGGTTAGGGCTGGACCATTGTGGCAGAAATACTAATCTCCGCTTTTTTTGATTGATATTAAAACTGCGATTAACAACACGATTATTCACTCTTTTGAAAACATGAGTAACAACTGCACTGCAAAAAGTGAAATCTAAGTAAGATGAAATATCTCAAATAAGGGTGATATTTGCTTATTTTCTGTCTAATAAGATACTTCTTCTAACTAAGCAGATTTTATGTTAAGAGTGTTTTACTTGTTTTAAGTGTTTTGCTCCTAAATGATCTCAGTAAGATATTACAGCTTGTTGCTGAGATTTGATGACCTATATTGAGTAAAACATGCTTGAAACTAGAATATCAACTGTTGCAAAGCTGTGTCATCAACACTCACAAGTATAAAACTACTTTTTTAAATAATAATTTCTTATTTCAAGCATGAAAAAAAATCTTGATTTTGACACAAATGTGTCTCATATTAAAACAGATGACAGCCAAATGGACTTTGCGGTTTTATTTTCAATGACACAAGAGAAAATAGGTACTCATATAGTAGTACATTTGGCACAGTACAGCAAACTGACAGTTAATATTTAAACATTTAACATGTGACATTTCTAACGATTTTGAACAGAAATAGTTTATGCACATTCAGATAAATTCTTCAAAATTACAATTAAAAAAAATTTGGCCGGGGGCTGGGCTGTATATATGCGCACTAATTGACTGGAAGAGCACGCACTTGGCGCGATGATGTCATGTTATCCATGGAAAAATGCATCTTTTGACCACATGATTTGCCTGAGCGGCTGGAGACCCCGAGAGTAACAAGCGCTTGCCTTGTTGCCTTTCCATTAAGAACAATAAATTAGTTTTTAGCGCATATCATTATGTCAAGATAATGGCACTAGCATTTACTTCATTTAAGAATATTTTTCAACATATTGAGCAAAAAGGTCTCTTTTTTTTTTCTACCAAGAAAAGTGCACTTGTTATTAGTGAGAATATTCTTATTTTAAGCTATTTTTGGGTTCATTGAGGTTAGCTAATTTTGCTTGTTTTGGAAAGTCTTGACAAGCCACATTTTCTTGTTCTATTGGCAGATAATTTTGCTTAGTTCAAATAAAATACCCCTAATTTTTGTATTTTTTTTTTCTTGTTTTTGAACACTGACTTTTTGCAGTGTGGATATAAATAGTAACAAATAAACAACAACAACTAAAGACATAATACAAACAACAATACATTTAAAGGCCTACTGAAATGCGATTTTCTTATTTAACCGGGATAGCAGGTCCATTCTATGTGTCATACTTGATCATTTCGCGATATTGCCATATTTTTGCTGAAAGGATTTAGTAGAGAACATCGACGATAAAGTTCGCAACGTTTGGTCGCTGATAAAAAAGCCTTGCCTGTACCGGAAGTAGCAGACGAGTAGCGTGACGTCACAGGTTGTGGAGCTCCTCACATCTGCACATTGTTTACAATCAAGGCCACCAGCAGCGAGAGCGATTCGGACCGATAAAGCGACGATTTCCCCATTACCGTATTTTCCGCACTATTAGCCGCACCTAAAAACCACAAATTTACTCAAAAGCTGACAGTGCGGCTTATAACCCGGTGCGCTTTATATATGGATTAATATTAAGATTCATTTTCATAAAGTTTCGGTCTCGCAACTACGGTAAACAGCCGCCATCTTTTTTCCCCGTAGAAGAGGAAGTGCTTCTTCTTCTACGCAAGCAACCGCCAAGGTAAGCACCCGCCTCCATAGAACAGGAAGCGCTTCTTCTTCTACTGTAAGCAACCACCCGCCCGCGTAGAAGAAGAAGAAGCGCGCGGATATTACGTTTCATTTCCTTTGTGTGATTACATCTGTAAAGACCACAAAATGGCTCCTACTAAGCGACAGGTTTCCAAGACGCAATCTCTCCATCCGCACACGGACTACTATTTCACAGCAACTGCCTAAAGACTTTCAAGAAAAGCTGGCTACTTTCCGTGCATATTGTAAAAACAAGATAGCTGAAAAAAAGATCCGGCCAGAGAACATTATCAACATGGACGAGGTTCCACTGACTTTTGATATTCCTGTGAACCGCACTGTGGATACAACGGGAGCACGTACGGTGAATATTCGCACCACAGGGAATGAGAAGTCATCCTTCACTGTGGTTCTAGCTTGCCATGCTAATGGCCAGAAACTTCCACCCATGGTGATATTCAAAAGGAAGACGTTGCCAAAAGAGACCTTTCCAGCCGGCGTCATCATAAAAGCTAACTCGAAAGGATGGATGGATGAAGAAAAGATGAGCGAGTGGTTAAGGTAAGTTTACGCGAAGAGGCCGGGTGGCTTTTTTCACGCAGCTCCGTCCATGTTGATATACGACTCCATGCGCGCCCACATCACGCTGGTTTTTAATATATTATTAAAGTTTGACTGACCTATCTGACTGTTTTTTTGACATTCCTTTAGCGCAGTTAGATGCGGCTTATAACACGGGGCGGCTTATAGGTGGACAAAGTTTTGAAATATGCCGTTCATTGAAGGCGCGGCTTATAACCCAGGGCGCCTTATGGTGCGGAAAATACAGTAATTTGAGCGAGGATGAAAGATTTGTGGATGAGGAAAGTGAGAGTGAAGGACTAGAGGGCAGTGGGAGCGATTCAGATAGGGAAGATGCTGTGAGAGGCGGGTGGGACCTGATATTCAGCTGGGAATGACTAAAACAGTAAATAAACACCAGACATATATATACTCTATTAGCCACAACACAACCAGGCTTATATTTAATATGCCACAAATTAATCCCGCATAACAAACACCTCCCCCCTCCCGTCCATATAACCCGCCAATACAACTCAAACACCTGCACAACACACTCAATCCCACAGCCCAAAGTACCGTTCACCTCTCCAAAGTTCATACAGCACATATATTTCCCCAAAGTCCCCAAAGTTACGTACGTGACATGCACATAGCGGCACGCACGTACGGGCAAGCGATCAAATGTTTGGAAGCCGCAGCTGCATGCGTACTCACGGTACCGTGTCTGCGCATCCAACTCAAAGTCCTCCTGGTAAGAGTCTCTGTTGTCCCAGTTCTCCACAGGCCAATGGTAAAGCTTGACTGTCATCTTTCGGGAATGTAAACAATGAAACACCGGCTGTGTTTGTGTTGTTGATACAGTCGGCCGCAATACACCGCTTCCCACCTACAGCTTTCTTCTTTGCTGTCTCCATTGTTCATTGAACAAATTGCAAAAGATTCACCAACACAGATGTCCAGAATACTGTGGAATTTTGCGATGAAAACAGACAACTTAATAGCTGGCCACCATGCTGTCCCAAAATGTCCTCGACAATCCGTGACGTCACGCGCTGACGTCATCATACCGAGACGTTTTCAGCAGGATATTTCGCGAAACAATTTAAAATTGCACTTTAGTAAGCTAACCCGGCCGTATTGGCATGTGTTGCAATGTTAAGATTTCATCATTGATGTATAAACTATCAGACTGCGTGGTCGGTAGTAGTGGGTTTCAGTAGGCCTTTAAATAGCATAAAACAATTACATTCCCTTCTTGCCTTTTAGATTTGTTTTACTACCATAGAGTGTATGCTTTTCATAAATTGATTTGTAATAAAATATTTGCAAAAAAAAAAACTTCATATTTATTTATTGAAATACATCTTTGGACAATTTTGGCCATTATTTTAAGTCCAAGCATAATAATTGTGTAAATGTATCAATAAGTGCTTTAAAGGGGAACTGCACGTTTTTTTGGAATGTTGTCTATCTTTCACAATCATTATGAAAGACATGACGACGGATGGATTTTTTTATTAAAGCATTCTAAATATTAAATAGACTAAGTTTGCTTACAGCGGAGCGAATAGGAGCTCCACTATTCCGCCCATAAAATCTGATAAATAACCATTCAAAAAGCGGCAACAATACTCCATTTACATTTGGTGACTTGAATATTAACAAGTATTAGTGATATTGTTATTATAAGCGCTAACGGAGAAAATGTATTTAAAGCGACGCCATGATCACTTCTTAAGTCCTTTTGTTTACATCATCGAGTGGTCTGCTGCTTCCTCGCTTCCTTGCTCCCTGTAAATGTTTAATAGATCATAAATCCTGCCTCTCACCTGGAAAGTAGATGGCTGAGGATGTAATTCGACAAGTTGGGACACCATTTAAGACCTGGATCTGGCGAGAATGACACAAAAAGTGCGTGTTCCCCCTACCGCCCCCTCGCCACGTTTCTTCACAAGGATTATGAGTCATTCTTCATCTAAACGGGAATATATGAACATCCTGGCAGTTGGCATCCTAATGACAGCAGACATTGTACAGTAAGTGATGTTTTCTTATGTTTCTTAGCTCTCACAAAGTCTGCAGTGAGAACAAATCAGTGATGACGAATTTATTTAATATTTATTGGCGCTTTTTGAATGGTTATTTGTCAGATTATTTATCGGATTTAACCATTTAAAAAGCGCCAACAATACTCCGTTTACATTTAGTGACTTGAATATTAACAAGTATTAGTGATATTGTTATTATAAGTGCTAACGGAGAAAAACTATTTATAGCGACGCCGTGATCACTTCTTGAAGTCCCTATGTTTACATCATTGAGTGGTCTGCTGCTTCCTCGCTTCCTTGCTCCCTTTAAGTTTATTCTAGATCACAAATCCTGCCTCTCACATGGAAAGTAGATGGCTGAGGATGTAATTCGACAAGTTGGGACACCATTTAAGACCTGGAACTGGCGAGAACCACACAAAAAGCGCTTGTTCTCCCAACCGCACTCTCGCCACGTTGCTTCACGAGGATTATGAGTCATTCTTCTTCTAAATGGGAATATATGATCATCCTAGCAGTCGGTATCCTAATAACAGCAGACATTGTACAGTAAGTGATGTTTTATTATGTTTGTTAGCTCTCATAAAGTCTGCAGTGAGAAGAAATCAGTGATGACGAATTTATTTAATATTTATTGGCGCTTTTTGAATGGTTATCTATTACATTATTTATCTTATTTAACCATTCAAAAAGCGCCAAGAATACTTCATTTACATTTGGTGACTTGAATATTAACAAGTATTAGTGATATTGTTATTATAAGCGCTAACGCAGACAGATTATTTATAGCGGCGCCATGATCACTTCTTAAGTCCCTATTGTCAGAAATATTGTATATAAGTTACCACACAACTTTGTGTTCCCACGAGTTCAGGTCACCCTGCGAGAAGACAAAAGCTGTCTTTGTTCTTATCAAGCAAAACGCTTGTAAACCTCCACTGTGTGCGATTGGATGCGAAGTGGAGGTGTCGGTTTCTTTGATCTATTGGACAGCCACAGGAAGACCTTGTCATGACCCGAGAACTACAAAGCAGAGAGGGAGCAGAACCTGACACCGCTCCAGGCACCTTTTCTTTAAACTTGATGACCGAGTGCGGCAGCTGTTTATGACCCCCATCCCCTTAGAAACAGCTGCAGCCATGTAATCAGGAAATGCCCAAATAAATGTGGCGTGGAGTTCCCTCCTCAGAGCGGTGGGGTGACGCTGTACGAGGGTGCAGGCACACATGCGCTCTCCTCATGAGCTAAATTGAATCCTGTTTCTGTTTGATGCTTCTTGTCTTGTCTAATAGATGTCATCAGTGTTTGAACCTGACACCTATGTTTACATCATCAAGTGGTCTGCTGCTTCCTCGCTTCCTGTAAATTTATTCTAGATCATAAATCATGCCTCTCACCTGGAAAGTAGATGGCTGAGGATGTAATCTGACAAGTTAGGACACTTTGACCGCCATTTAAGACCTGGAACTGGCGAGAACGACACGAAAAAGCGCTTGTTCTCCCCCCTAACCCATGTTTCTTCACGAGGATTAAGAGTCATTCTTCATCTAAACGGGAATATATGAACATCCTAACAGTCGGCATCCTAGGGACAGCACACACTGTACAGTAAGTGATGTTTTATTATGTTTGTTGGGTCTCATAAAGTCTGCAGTGAGAAGAAATCAGTGATGATGAATTTATTTAATATTTATTGGCGCTTTTTTAATCTTTATTTATCAAATTTTTGGGGGCGGAATAGTGGAGCTCCCATTTGCCACTGTAAGCACATTTTAATTTATGTTTATTTAATATTTACAAAGCATTAAAAAAAATCCATCCGTCGTCATGTCCTTCGTAATGATTGTGAACGATAGGCAAAATTCCCCCCAAAAAGTGCAGTTCCCCTTTAAGTACATTATGCTTGTGTAAGGTACTGTTTGAAACCTTTATTTTGTTAGCGCAGTCAGACCGGATGTTGTGCACAGCGCTGTTATTGTGAAGGGGGGAAGTGTGCTGCTGTTCTGAGCTTGTTGAGTTTGAAGACGACTTGAGGCCATTTTAAAGGGGAACATTATCACAATTTCAGAATGGTTAAAACCATTAAAAATCAGTTCCCAGTGGCTTATTATATTTTTCGAAGTTTTTTTCAAAATTTTACCCGTCACGCAATATCCAGTGTTTCCCACACATTCATTTATTTGTGGCGGCCCGCCACAAAATAATTATGTCCGCCACAAATGGATTTTTCGGCTTTTGACTCGCTCGACCGCTCATAAAAGCAATGGGACTGTCTGTGAATGTTGCTTGTAGTTACACCTCCGGTGCAGTAGGTGGCGGTATGCATTGTAACTCCGCCAATAGCACTTAATTCACCTGGTGGGCCAGAAGAAGAAGAAGAAGAAGAGGGACGGACGGACGGGACCAAAATACTCGCCGACTACTTTTCATAATGATGGCGCTTCCTACGTTTCTACCTCAAACGTCCAAAAGCTGCTGAAAGCCTTGATCCAGGATGTCATGGGGAAAAAAACTTAAATGGTGCCTTTTGGCGATAGTTAGCAGCTTGGTGGCTCATAGCCGGCTAGCTAACGCTTGCTAGCGTGGTAGCATTGCTTCATTTTTACAGGTGTTTTAGGTAGATAGGTTATAGCTGCATCGCTCGCGGCTCGTCATATATTTAATGTTAATCCGCGATTTCACCGAGTGTTTCACTGACGGTTTCGCCTGACGCTGCTTCATTAACACCGCCGCTGTTTGACTCGGTCACCTGTTTTCATACCGACGAGCTAACGTGTCCAGGTTATAACCCTGTTGTCAATAAACACACATGGACTGAAGCTAAATTGTCCACTGTCCACTGCAGCATGTGAATGCAATGAAAAGAATAAAATCTGAGCCAACCAGCTGTTAAAATGTTGTCCAGGTTAATGTTTTATTAAAGGCCCTTCATTTCAAGATTTCAACTGTGATTGGGCTTTAAACAGGTGGATGACCTGTTCAGATGGGTGTAACTGCTACTGGTCAAATAATGTGAAATAGCATTTAATTTTACATGTATGCAATGCAATTTAAATGTAATTATAGATAATAATAATAATAATAAATACTGTGTAGTGTTGTAAACAGTCAACGGGAAGGATTCTAGTAAGATATAAGCCATGATCACTACACAGCCAGAAAAAAAACCTAGGCAGGACAAGTAAAAATATTGGGGCAAGTAGATTTGAGAAGTCGGGCAAGTAGAAAAAAACCTTAACGTTGAACCCTGCATGTGTTGAGCTGCTGGTTAGACGGCACTGTACATAGAGCGCTTCTGCTCGTTAGTAATAAATTCTAATGTTGGATGTTCACTCCTTCACACAGATGAGTATAGAAAAATATTTTCAACGGCCGAAAAGGGCTGGACTTGGAGAGGAGGTAGGCCTACAGTCCGGACCACAGGTGCGACCTGTTCAGCAGGAGGAGGAGGAGGAGGAGGTTGACTGACTGTGGCAGGACACCTCTGCCTCTGTTTCACTTCATGTTGCTGGTAAATAATATGGTTGTAGTAGTAGGCTAAAGTTAAATTATTTAGTATTCACTAATTAAAGGGGCAGAGCTTTAAGAGACATTTTAGCTTTTATATTTTATAAGATATATTTTTTGTAAGAACCACAATTAATAAATATATTTCAGTGAATCACTAATTGTTCAAATCTGTATATAAATATGTACATAAAATGTTGTAATTATATTCCAACTCCGCGTTCTTCTTGGTCATCGCCGCTGCCGCCAAACCCCCCCCCCCCCCCCCCCCCGCCGACCACACCACCACAAATAGATGCCTGTCCTGTGGGAAACACTGATATCCCTAAAAAAAAGCTTCAAAGTGCCTGATTTTAACCATCGTAATAAACACCCGTCCATTTTCCTGTGACGTCACATAGTGAAGCCAACACAAACAAACATAGCGGAAAGAACAGCAAGCTATAGCGACATTAGCTCGGATTCAGACTCTGATTTCAGCGGCTTAAGCGATTCAACAGATTACGCATGTATTGAAACGGATGGTTGTAGTGTGGAGGCAGATAGCGAAAACGAAATTGAAGAAGAAACTGAAGCTATTGAGCCATATCGGTTTGAACCGTATGCAAGCGAAACCGACGAAAACGACACGACAGCCAGCGACACGGGAGAAAGCGAGGACGAATTCGGCGATCGCCTTCTAACCAACGATTGGTATGTGTTTGTTTGGAATTAAAGGAAACTAACAACTATGAACTAGGTTTACAGCATATGAAATACATTTGGCAACAACATGCACTTTGAGAGTGCAGACAGCCCAATTTTCATCAATTAATATATTCTGTAGACATACCCTCATCCGCGCTCTTTTCCTGAAAGCTGATCTGTCCAGTTTTGGAGTTGATGTCAGCAGGCCAGGGAAGGTAGGGTCGATGTGAGCCAAGACATCCAGGGGGTTTAGCTCGCTCGTCTGCGGGAACGAACTGCCGCCATTGCTTGCCGTGCTACCGAGGTCCTTTGTCCCTGAATTGCTCACACACCCCGGCAGATTCAATGGGGGTCTGGCGGCAGATTTCTTTGACTTTATCGTTGGAAATGCATCTGCTTTGAGTGTCGCAGGATATCCACACATTCTTGCCATCTCTGTCGTAGCATAGCTTTCGTCGGTAAAGTGTGCGGAACAAACGTCCAATTTCTTGCCACTTTCACATCTTTGGGCCACTGGTGCAACTTGAATCCGTCCCTGTTCGTGTTGTTACACCCTCCGACAACACACCGACGAGGCATGATGTCTCCAAGGTATGGAAAACAGTCGAAAAAACGGAAAATAACAGAGCTGATTTGACTCGGTGTTTGAGAAAATGGCGGATTGCTTCCCGATGTGACGCCACGTTGTGACGTCATCGCTCCGAGAGCGAATAATAGAAAGGCGTTTAATTCGCCAAAATTCACCCATTTAGAGTTCGGAAATCGGTTAAAAAAATATATGGTCTTTTTTCTGCAACATTAAGGTATATATTGACGCTTACATAGGTCTGGTGATAATGTTCCCCTTTAAATAAAAGAGAATCTCTCAAGTTGCGAGTGCTATCCTGTTTATACATTGACCTTACATCCATGATGTCGTTCACAACAACACAAGCAGATGAGATGTGTTGTAGCTGTACGGATTGTTCTTGCTCGCTTTAGCGGTCTAGTTTCAAGTAGCTATTTCAGGAGTGAATGACACAAACAAATGTTCCTTCTCCTCACAATGACAACATTTCACTGGCCAATTCATTTTATTGGCCAATTCTGTGATTCCGTCCGCGGTTACGCCTTACTTTTTTGCTGAGTTCAATGATTATTGATTAGGCATACTAGCGTCGTGTCAAACAAAAAGTAGCAACCATGGTGAGATCCAAAACTTCTCGTACGCGTGTTTTTTTTTCACTCATTCACTCCTCATCCGTTTCAGTTACAAGCACAGGAAACTGCATGCACATCGCACGGCCCATTAAGCGTTTTGGTTTTTTTTCCCGATTAGAATATCTTTATGATCCTGAGAAGATCAAAATCGAAAACAATCATTCATCAATTCGGGTCAAACGTTTCACGCAGTCATTAAGAAATCAAAGCTATTTCAGCTTTCACACATTAGCAAGTTGAATGTTTGAATCAAAACCGGAGCTAATTTTAAAGCATTTTTTCCCTTTCTTTTTGTCATTATGGACATGGGAAAAAGCAAGAAAGTTGTTATGCTTTCAATCAATTATTATTCAAACATGTCCACATTTATGGCCTATATTTATCACCAAGGGCTCGGACACAGTGAATTATATTGGAATGCTGGTCAATAAATCATATCCTTTAAATCTCTGCATAATGCTCTGAGTCAAAGTCAAACACGTTGTGGAGCACTTACCAATGGACGGTCACCCCCTTGCTGTCAATTAAGGCTCTGGCTGTGCTCCAGCTGAAGCGCACAAACTGGGGGTAGCCAAACAGCGGGTCCAGGTACTTCAGCAGCCACGCTTTGGTCTTTGGGTCTGCGGGCGCAAACGTGTGGCATGAAGAGGCTTATTCAAAAACTGCAGCTGTGATGATCAAAACACCTGACGTCCTGCTGTTAGGCTGATTTCTTACCGTTTGGGTATCCTGAGCCATAGTCACTATCCACCTCTGCCAGGTCCTCAAGGAAGGTCCATTTTTTCACAGCATGATCCCTGGCCACCTGATCAGAAACATGCAAATATTAAACTGTCTGCCTAAAAATGTACTAAAAGGACTCGGACAAATCCAATGTAGCTGTTAACGCACTTTTTGTGTCTTTTTACGCATTGAAATCAGAAAGGACGAGCATTTACGGAAGTCCACGCGTCCCCAGGGCGCAGATTTATTTTATTTTTTTACCAACCCTGCCTTCTGGGACAGAACTCAAAACTCCGGTTTGCCTGTTTGTTTGTTTTTAAATCAATTATGGATAGGATAGGTCTTTATTGTCATTGCACAAGTACAACGAAACTTGGTTTTCAGCACAAACCCGTTCAAGATTAGACAAACAGTGTACAGGGTTACAGAACAGAAACGCTGATGGGTCACCACAAGGCGCCCTGTAAAAGATGGGAAAAAGGTAAACTCTGGGGAAGGATGAGTAAAAAAATACAATCTAGACTGGGCTCCCTCTGGAGTGGTAAAAACCTCCACAGCAAAGCACATATACATATTACAACGTACATCTCGTGATATCTAGCAACAGAGGGGAGGGAGTGGGGGGCCATGGTGGCAGGCTGCAGCTCTCAGGCGCTGCCCATCCTTCCATCACCCCTATGGGATTTGCGTCGAGGGCGTTGGATTTGGGGGTGGGGTATGTGTGCGTGGCGTATATTTTTGTGGATGCATGTGTGTGTAAGCCTGCCGCGTGTCTCTGTTCTGCGGCCTTAATGTCGTGCAGTCCAAAGTCAACAACAACAGGTGTGTGTCCATGAGAGACAACAAGGGAGTTTGTTGTGTCTCTATCCGAACATGACATGACAATCGACAATGTCCCCACAAAGAAGGATAAAAACAACTGAAATATTCTTGATTGCTAAAACAAAGCAGGTGTGGGGAATAGCGGTCAAGGAAGACATGAAACTGCTACAGGAAAATATCAAATAAAGAGAAAAAGCCACCAAAATAGGAGCGCAAGACAAGAACTAAAACACTACATACAGGAAAACAGCAAAAAACTCCAAAAAAGTCAGGGTGTGATGTGCATACTTGCCAACCCTCCCGGATTTTCCGGGAGACTCCCGAAATTCAGCATCTCTCCCGAAAACCTCCCGGGACAAATTTTCTCCCGAAAATCTCCCGGAATTCAGGCGGACTCAGGTCCTCCACAATATAAAAAAGCGTACCTGCCCAATGACGTTATAACTGTAGAATGATGGAGGGCGGGTTCTTGGTTTCTTATGTGGGTTTATTGTTAGGCAGTTTCATAAACGTCCTCCCAGCGCGGTAACAACACACAACAACAGCGGTCACTTTTTTGTATACCGTAAAGCAGTTCGTCTGCCGTAAACAGCAACGTTGTGACACTCTTAAACAGGACAATACTGCCATCTAGTGCATTTGATGAAAGCACTTTTGTGCCTGCCACACAGCAATGCATCAGAGAGGGTGTTAAGCATGGTTCGAAAAATAGTGACAGATAATAGAACAAGGATAGACAATTCAACCCTTAACTCAACAATGAGTAGATGAGTGTTATGTGTGTGTATATGTGTAAATAAATGAACACTGAAATTCAAGTATTTATTTTTATATATATATATATATATATATATATATATATATATATATATATATATATAATAAAATATATATATGATAAAATAAATATATATATATATATATATATATGTATACATATATCTAGAATTCACTGAACGTCAAGTATTTCTTACCGGTATATATATATATATGTCTTAATAAGGTTATCCAAAAAATAGTGCTCGATACCGTAGTAGAGCGCAATATATGTATGTGTCTGATGATTGAGGGTACCCCCCTCATGAAACAGGCCTGTAGAGATGAAATAGTCTTGTGATTTTTTTTCCCCCACACATACATATATATATATATATATATATATATGAAATACTTGACTTGGTGAATTCTAGCTGTAAATATACCCCTCCCCTTTTAGCCACGCCCCCGTTCCACCCCGACCACGCCCACCCCCACCTCCCGAAATCGGAGGTCTCAAGGTTGGCAAGTATGGTGATGTGACAGGTGGTGACAGTACACCTACTTTGAGAAAGAGCTATATTGATGCATGCTTGGTTATGCTTTAAAGTCATATCCAACAATTGCGAAAACGACTTTTTACTGTCAACTGAGTTTCGTTTTTTAATGATTTCTGCTGGTGGTGTGCCTCCGCATTTTTTCTAAGAAAAAAATGTGCCTTGGCTCAAAAAAGGTTGAAAAACACTGCTGTAGGGGTCTTACCTTTGCACAGATACTGGCTGAGCTGACAATTGGGAAGAGGGAGTCAGCTTTGGGCCTCACTGTCACACTGATGCCAGGGAACTGCTTGGAGAGCTTCTCTTCATACTTCTCAGCAGGGCCAACCGTGTCCACAAACACCTTCAAATAGAAGTGACATTATTCTCATTGTTTTATGGCCTTTTCTCGATGCTGTGACTAACCTCGTCCCTCCTCCAGGATTCAAACGGTAAACCAGTTCAATACAAACCATTGACGTACCTCTGTGAGCTGTACGCCGCTGTCCAACGCAAACTGAACTAAACCGATGGCTGCGTCATGTGACAGGGTGTTCAGGTTACACTTGGTCCTGTCAAAAGAGACTTGTGGTCGTGTCTGCTGAACATACACATGCTGTACAGCGTCGGTCACACATACCTCTGTAACATACTGGTGGAGATGGTGTTGGGGGACAGAATGTGCAGGGCCCAGCCGATGAAACCTTTGGCTTCATCCAGATTTTGGAATAGGTTTTCTCGTTCTGCCTCTGATAGAGTTTTGGAATCTGTCCAAAAAACACACAAAATATGTTAAAAATAAAGGATAGAATATAGTGTACATGTATGCGCCTATATACTATTGATTAGAACAGTGGACAATATGATGTGTCGGTGGTTCGAGACGCATGGAAATCAGACAATATGACGTGTCTGTGGTCCTAAACATGTACGGACCAGACAATATGACCTGTTGGTGGTCCTAGATTGTGCGGACTAGACAATATGACCTGTTGGTGGTCCTAGACTTTTGTGGACCAAACAATAAGACCTGTCAATGGTCCTAGACTCGTGCGGACCGCACAATATGACGTGACGCTGGTCCTAGACGCATACGCACCGGACGATATGAGGTGGAGATGGTCCTAAACGCATGGAGACCAGACAATATGACGTGTCTGTGGCCCTAAACATGTGCGGACCGGAATATATGACACGTCGGTGGTGCTATATTGTGCGGACCAGATAACATGACCTGTTGGTGGTCCTATACGCGTGTCGACCGGACAATATGAACTGTCAATGGTTTTAGACTTTTGCAGACTGGACAATATGATGTGTCTGTCGGTGGTCCTAGACACGTGGGGACCAGACAATATGACATGTCGGTGGTCCTAGACGTGTGGGGACCAGACAATATGACGTTTTTGCGGTCTTAGACGTGTATGGACCTGACAATATGACCTGTTGGTGGTCCTAGATGTGTGTGGAACGGACAATATGACCTGTTGGTGGTCCTCTACGTGTAGGGACCAGATAATATGACGTGTCGGTGGTCCTAGACGTGTGTGGACCTGACAATATGACGTGTCGGTGGTCCTAGACACGTGGGGACCAGACAATATGACGTGTCGGTGGTCCTAGACGTGTGTCGACCAGACAATATGACGTTTTTGTGGTCCTAGACGTGTATGGACCTGACAATATGACCTGTTGGTGGTCCTAGATGTGTGTGGAACGGACAATATGACCTGTTGGTGGTCCTCTACGTGTGGGGCCCAGACAATATGACGTGTCGGTGGTCCTAGACGTGTGTGGAACAGACAATATGACGTGTCTGTGGTTCTAAACATGTGCGGACCAGAAAATAGGACGTGTCGGTGGTGCTAGATTGTGCGGACCAAACAATATGACCTGTTGGTGGTCCTAGACTTTTGCGGACCAAACAATAAGACCTGTCAATGGTTCTAGACACGTGTGGACCAGACAATATGACGTGTCGGTGGTCCTAGACATGTGTGGACCAGACAATATGACCTGTTGGTGGTCCTAGACGTGTGGGGACCAGACAATATGACCTGTTGGTGGTCGTAGATGTGTGTGGACCAGACAATATGACCTGTTGGTGGTCCTAGACATGTGTGGACCAGACAATGTGACCTGTTGGTGGTCCTAGACATGTGTGGACCAGACAATATGACCTGTTGGTGGTCGTAGACGTGTGTGGAACGGACAATATGACCTGTTGGTGGTCCTAGATGTGTGTGGACCAGACAATATGACCTGTTGGTGGTCCTAGACGTGTGTGGACCTGACAATATGACCTGTTGGTGGTCCTAGACTTTTGCGGACTGGACAATATGACGTGTCGGTGGTCCTAGACACGTGGGGACCAGACAATATGACGTGTCGGTGGTCCTAGACGTGTGGGGACCAGACAATATGACGTTTTTGTGGTCTTAGACGTGTATGGACCTGACAATATGACCTGTTGGTGGTCCTAGATGTGTGTGGAACGGACAATATGACCTGTCGGTGGTCCTTGACGTGTGGGGACCAGACAATATGACGTGTCGGTGGTGCTAGACGTGTGGGGACCAGACAATATGACGTGTCGGTGGTCCTAGACGTGTGTGGACCGGACAATATGACATGTCAGTGGTCCTAGACGTGTGGGGACCAGACAATATGACCTGTTGGTGGTCGTAGACGTGTGTGGACCGGACAATATGACATGTCGGTGGTCCTAGACGTGTGGGGACCAGACAATATGACGTGTCTGTGGTCCTAGACGTGTGTGGAACGGACAATATGACGTGTCTGTGGTTCTAATCATGTGCGGACCAGAAAATAGCACGTGTCGGTGGTGCTAGATTGTGCGGACCAGACAATATGACCTGTTGGTGGTCCTAGACTTTTGCAGACCAAACAATAAGACCTGTCAATGGTCCTAGACTCGTGCGGACCGCACAATATGACGGGTCGGTGGTCCTGGGCTCTTGCGGATCGCACAATAAGCCGTGTCGGTGGTGCTAAATTGTGCAGACCAGCCAATATGACGTAACGGTGGTCCTAGACGCGTACGGACCGGACGATATGAGGTGGAGATGGTCCTAAACGCATGGAGACCAGACAATATGACATGTCTGTGGCCCTAAACATGTGCGGACCGGAATATATGACACGTCGATGGTGCTATATTGTGCGGACCAGATAATATGACCTGTTGGTGGTCCTATACGCGTGCAGACCGGACAATATGAACTGTCAATGGTCCTAGACTTTTGCGGACTGGACAATATGACGTGTCTGTGGTTCTAAACATGTGCGGACCACAAAATAGGACATGTCGGTGGTTCTAGACGTGTGTGGACCTGACAATATGACGTGTCGGTGGTCCTAGACGTGTGTCGACCAGACAATATGACGTTTTTGTGGTCCTAGACGTGTATGGACCTGACAATATGACCCTCTTGGTGGTCCTAGATGTGTGTGGAACGGACAATATGACCTGTTGGTGGTCCTAGACGTGTGTGGAACGAACAATATGACCTGTTGGTGGTCCTAGACGTGTATGGACCTGACAATGTGATCTGTTGGTGGTCCTAGATGTGTGTGGAACGGACAATATGACCTGTCGGTGGTCCTTGACGTGTGTGGACCAGACAATATGACGTGTCGGTGGTGCTAGACGTGTGGGGACCAGACAACATGACGTGTCGCTGGTCCTAGACGTGTGGGGACCAGACAATATGACGTGTCGGTGGTCCTAGACGTGTGTGGACCGGACAATATGACGTGTCTGTGGTTCTAATCATGTGCGGACCAGAAAATAGGACGTGTCGGTGGTGCTAGATTGTGCGGACCACACAATATGACCTGTTGGTGGTCCTAGACTTTTGCGGACCAAACAATAAGACCTGTCAATGGTTCTAGACACGTGTGGACCAGACAATATGACGTGTCGGTGGTCCTAGACATGTGTGGACCAGACAATATGACCTGTTGGTGGTCCTAGACGTGTGGGGACCAGACAATATGACGTGTCTGTGGTCCTAGACGTGTGTGGACCTGACAATATGACCTGTTGGTGGTCGTAGATGTGTGTGGACCAGACAATATGACCTGTTGGTGGTCCTAGACATGTGTGGACCAGACAATATGACCTGTTGGTGGTCGTAGACGTGTGTGGAACGGACAATATGACCTGTTGGTGGTCCTAGATGTGTGTGGACCAGACAATATGACCTGTTGGTGGTCCTAGACGTGTGTGGAACGGACAATATGACATGTCGATGGTCCTAGACGTGTGGGGACCAGACGATATGACGTGTCTGTGGTCCTAGACGTGTGTGGACCTGACAATATGACCTGTTGGTGGTCTTAGATGTGTGTGGACCAGACAATATGACCTGTTGGTGGTCCTAGACATGTATGAACCAGACAATATGACCTGTTGGTGGTCGTAGACGTGTGTGGAACGGACAATATGACCTGTTGGTGGTCCTAGATGTGTGTGGAACGGACAATATGACCTGTTGGTGGTCCTAGATGTGTGTGGACCAGACAATATGACCTGTTGGTGGTCCTAGACATGTGTGGACCAGACAATATGACCTGTTGGTGGTCGTAGACGTGTGTGGAATGGACAATATGACCTGTTGGTGGTCCTAGATGTGTGTGGACCAGACAATATGACCTGTTGGTGGTCCTAGACGTGTGTGGAACGGACAATATGACATGTCGATGGTCCTAGATGTGTGGGGACCAGACAATATGACGTGTCTGTGGTCCTAGACGTGTGTGGACCTGACAATATGACCTGTTGGTGGTCTTAGATGTGTGTGGACCAGACAATATGACCTGTTGGTGGTCCTAGACATGTATGGACCAGACAATATGACCTGTCGGTGGTCCTAGACGTATGTGGAACGGACAATATGACCTGTTGGTGGTCCTAGATGTGTGTGGACCAGACAATATGACCTGTTGGTGGTCATAGACGTGTGTGGAACGGACAATATGACATGTCGATGGTCCTAGACGTGTGGGGACCAGACAATATGACGTGTCTGTGGTCCTAGACGTGTGTGGACCTGACAATATGACCTGTTGGTGGTCTTAGATGTGTGTGGACCAGACAATATGACCTGTTGGTGGTCCTAGACATGTATGGACCAGACAATATGACATGTCGGTGGTCCTAGACGTGTGTGGACCGGACAATATGATAACTCTAACCCTATAATTTGAGATACGAGTGTTTTCATTTATAACTTTGGTCTTAAAACTAATTGTGCTGGTAAATTGAAGTACCACTGTTCAGTCAGACTCCTAGTAGAAATGTCCGTCTGATGGATTACCTGCCACTTTCAAGTCCTTCAGCGCCTCCTTTTTGGAAACGGGGCAGAAGCAGATTCCATACACCATTGGCCCTGGATCACAAACATGACAGACAAAAGTACAGTGAGCAAACATGACAACACAATAACAATACCACTGAGGGTCGTTACAATATGTTATCAGATCCTGCTGTTTTCTTGTGTTTATTGCTTGTATTCCGTCACCTGACTTCTTCCCGGAAGTGAAAATCAGTGGTGGTCAACCAAGCAAAGATGCAAGCAACATGCAAACTATCTGAGTACAAAAAAGGCTTAAATCTTCCTGCAAAAATCAAATCCGACCAAAAAAAATAACTATGCAATGGAATAGATCTTTATACCTTATCAAAGAAACATTTGTGGAGTGATATCAAGGATTATACGTCGGTCAAGTTCCCAGACATATGGAACTACTGTGCTCCAGACATCATTCTACACGACAATACAGATGAAACTTGGAAAAACATGGAGTCTACAACTTCTTTGTGTGTGTTTCTGGGTCAAGGTTATTGGTATCAAGACTCTCCCGGATAAATATGCATCGTTTTTGCTCGGGTAAAGTTGCACTTCATGATTTAACTTCGCGTTTACTGCCATGTTTGTTGTTGTTGTTGTTGCACGCGCCGTTTACGAGTAGTGTGTTTTTCCCCGTCTTTATCAAAATATAACTATAGATGTCAACATTGTGTATGTGCTGAAAGATTAATTTATGATTGTTTATCAAAATATAACTATAGATGTCAACATTGCGTATGTGCTGAAAGATTCATTTATGATTGTTTATTAAAATATAACTATAGATGTCAACATTGTGTATGTGCTGAAAGATTAATTTATGATTGTTTATCAAAATATAACTATAGATGTCAACATTGCGTATGTGCTGAAAGATTCATTTATGATTGTTTATCAAAATATAACTATAGATGTCAACATTGTGTATGTGCTGAAAGATTCATTTATGATTGTTTAACAAAATATAACTATAGATGTCAACATTGTGTATGTACTGAAAGATTCATTTATGATTGTTTATCAAAATATAACTATAGATGTCAACATTGTGTATGTGCTGAACGATTCATTTATGATTGTTTAACAAAATATAACTATAGATGTCAACATTGTGTATAGTTAAAGTAGCAATGATTGTCACACACACTAGGTGTGGCAAAATTATTCTCTGCATTTGACCCATCACCCTTGATCACCCCCTGGGAGGAGAGGGGAGCAGTGAGCAGCAGCGGTGGCCACGCCCGGGAATCATTTTTGGTGATATAACCCCCAATTCCAACCCTTGATGCTGAGTGCCAAGCAGGGAGGTAATGGCTCCCATTTTTATAGTCTTTGGTATGAATGTGCTGAAAGATTCATTTATGATTGTTTATCAAAATATAACTATAGATGTCAACATTGTGTATGTGCTGAAAGATTAATTTATGATTGTTGCCTTTGGTAAAAAAAAAAAAAAGGAAAGAAGAAAGTGAATTAATGTTTATAACTGAATACATTTATATACGCATAAAAATGTTTTTTTTTAATGAATTAAGTAACATTTATGACAACCTTTTCCCAAAACACAATATAGAATGTGAGATATAACAGGATAATGCATACATGTGTCATTTGTTTTCAAAATGGCTACAAAAAAATGGGACCCCAAAAATGTGATGGCATCGACATCGATAATTTCTTAACGAACATCATCCCTATCCTCCTTCTTTTATTTATTTATATATATATATATTTATATATATATATATATATACATTTATATATATATATATATATATATATATATAGATATATAAAATAAAATAAATATTTGCATTTCAGTGAATTACAGCTCTATATATATAGAGAGAGCTGTAATTCACTGAAATGCAAGTATTCATTTTATTATATATATATATATATATATATATATATATATATATATACATATATATATATATATATATAAATATCTGTAATTCACTGAAATTCAAGTATTTCTTTTATATAAATATATATGTATATATAAGAAATACTTGAATTTCAGTGAATTACAGCTACATATCCATTTTCTACCGCTTTATATCTCCCTAATTCTGAGGTCTCAAGGTTGGCAAGTATGGTGGGACCCCATTTTTATGACTTGATGGGGTCCCTGGGACCCCATTTTGAAAATTCCTAGCGCCAACACTGTTAATGTATTGTAATGCAGTTAATAATAATAATAATAATAATAATAATAATGACAATGATAATAATAATAATAGTAACACAGCTCATACCCAGCACAGGTCCCCTGCCAGCCTCGTCGATGCCCAGGCAGCAGTCTTCAGTCTTGCAGAGATCAGGAATTGTGGAAGCTAACCGACAGCTGACCGAGTTATCGGCGTCAAAGTCACTGATATCCATAACTTCTGCTGAAGAACAGATTAAATCAAACATCGTTATGTCGACCATCTCTAATGTCATGACAACGATCATTGACGGCTATTGTTGCTAGGCAACAAAAACCACACCTCGGTTCTTTACTTGAGCTTCGGCATTAAGGAGTTTAATTGTTATTGAAATGAGAACCATGACACGACAATGAATGTGTAAATTACTTAGATTTAACTCAGTCTTACCTTATAGAACAAAAACACGACCTTTTAAACGCAACGCCGTATTGTTTCTCTTGGTTTATAGTACAGGGAAAACGGAAACACTCGAATTTTCAAGTGGAATTCGCGCCTTGGGATGACGTCACTGACATGACGCCAGAGGTGTATGTGATACTGCCACCCGATGGCCTGGAGGTATACCGGCAGGCAGCAACTATTATTGGAGGCTGAAGGTGATCTGTGTTATTTGTTTTATTTGTGTTTAAATATATTTTGGAAACTATGAATAAAATAAAACGAAGCAATAACATCACGTAACTTAAAAAATAAATACAAAAAATATATATGTTTTTGATAGAGACAACAAAGAGGAGGAACATGACATAGCTCAAGTTAATGGTATATTTTATTCATAATTGATTGATTGAAACTTGTATTAGTAGATTGTACAGTACAGTACATATTCCGTGTAAGTTTTTCAACTTGTTTAAGTCGGGGTCCACATTAATCAATTCATGGTACAAATATATACTATCAGCATAATACAGTCATCACACAAGTTCATCATCAGAGTATATACATTGAATTATTTACATTATTTACAATAATGTAAATGATGAGTGATGAGTGTTTATGATGTTGTTTTATTTTATTATGGATGCAATTATATTTTATTATGGATGCAATTATATATGTATCCTGAAATTGATACTAAATTTACTATAATAGAATAAATACAATAACATAAAATAAACAACACTTTTCAAAAATGTTTGTAATCATCTTGTCTATAATCATTTATTTATTTTCGTCAGAAGAGTGTCCAAAAAACATAGAATCATGTACGTATGTGGCAGAATGTGCATGAAATAATACATTTTGAAATATGCATATTAACCTGCTTGGGGGCAGTGGGTCGAAATGAATCTTAAGTAATTTTGTTTTATTTGTATTTGAATATATTTTGTAAACTATGAATAGAAGAAAACCAAGCAATAGCATCATGTGACTTAAAAAAGAAATACAAAAAAATATATGTTTTTGACAGAGACAACAAAGAGGAGGAACATTTTAATTTAATGGTATATTTTATTCACATAAACTGCATTTGATGAAATTATGAGTGTTTACGATTTTGTTTTATTCTATTATGGATGTAATTATATATGCATCTTGAAATTTAAACTAAATTGACTATAATAGAATAAATACTATAACATAAAATAAACTATACTTTTCAAATGTTCTCGTAATTAGAAAATAATTTCGGTATATTTGATGGAATTTTTACCTATCCATCTATCCACCTTTCCATCTAATATATCGAATATGTTGTCTGATTACAAGAACATTTGAAAAGTATATGAATAAGAAGACATAATGAAACTTTTTGAGCAAAATAAAATAAGCTAATATTGTTATATAAGGTCATCATGCATTATGCTGTTGATTAAAAATTACATTATTACATTATTGCTTCTTCAAGCTCCTTTTTGGACGCACACCATATTATTTTATAATATTTATTTTCTTTAAATGGTATAGAGATGGAGAGTATTTTTGGCAGTTGCAATCAAAATAAAGGATACGTATATTATATATTATCTTAATATTCCATTTGTTTGTTGCATGTTATCAACTCCATATATTTAGTTTTGACAATTTTTATGATTTTTTTTTCCTCCTGTCTATAATTTTTTATTTGTCAGAAGAGTGCCCAAAAAAAGAAATAATTATGTACATATGTGGCAGAATGTGCATGAAATAATATGTTTTGAAATATTCATATTAACCTGCTTGGGGGCAGTGGGTGGAAATGGATCTTAAGTAGATTTGATCAGACATGCATTTATTCAGGTGTAGAGTAGAGGGCAGTGTGAGAGGAAAGCCATTACTGGGCTGAAAATTGGCCAGCTCTCTGGACTCTTAACACCCTCCCCTTCTCTCACTTTATATCCCTCTCATTTGCTGAATGGCTCTCTTTGTCTTCTTTTTTTTTTTTTGCAGTAAAACGCAGTGCCCAGCCGATTAAATTGAGGAATTAGTCGTCAATTTTAGCCGACTGTGCACACAAACGCACTGAACAGCTTAGGCTGCAGGGGCGCTGATTGTGTTATTATTATTATTATTATTATTATTACAGTTCACACGTCAGCAGCGTGTTTGGAAATGACTTACTGCAAAGTGCGGAATGAAATGTGAAAGTCATATTGAAAGAGCAATGGGCAAAGAGGAATGGTTGAAACTGGCCAAAGATACGTAGGTGTGGCCAACTTGTGACACCGTAGTCAAAAATACTTGAGGCAGCAATTGCTGCCGGAGGTCCATCAGCAGAGTATTTACCAGAGGCTGTCAATAATTTTGTATTTTTGTACTTTTTATTTTTAATACATTTGCAGAAAAAAAATTGACAAAAAAAACATTTAACATTATCGTCGTCAAAAATTATGTTGTTTCAACGTTGTATTTGTGTTGTAGAAAATTGGTTGGGAAATGACCAAAATTCAATGGTCAAATCAACGTCACGACCTGCCATTGAATAAACGTCGTCAAAAAGCATGTTGTTTCAACGTTATGTTTGAGTCGCCCAAGGTCAGAACCGGACATTGATTAAACGTCGTCAAAAAGCATGTTGTTTCAATGTTGTATTTGTGTTGTAGAATATTGGTTGAGATATGACCAAAATTCAACAGTCAAATGAACGTCACAACCTGATTATGAATAAACGTTGTTAAAAAGCATGTTGTATCCACGTTGTATTTGTGTTGTAGAAAATTGGTTCGGAAATGACCAAAATTCAATGGTCAAATCAACGTCACGACCTGACATTGAATAAATGTCGTCAAAAAGCATGTTTTTTCAACATTATGTTTGTGTTGTAGAATATTAGTTGAGATATGACCAAAATTCCACTGTCAAATCAATGTCAGAACCCAATATTGAATAAACGTCGTCAAAAAGCATGTTGTTTCAACGTTGTATTTGTGTTGTTGAATTTTAGTGGAGATATGACCAAAATTCAACCGTCAAATCAACGTCAGAACCCAACATTGAATAAATGTTGTCAAAAAGCATGTTGTTTCAACGTTGTATTTGTGTTGTAGAATATTGGTTGGGAGATGACCAAAATTCAACCGTCAAATCAACGTCAGAACCCAACATTGAATAAATGTTGTCAAAAAGCATGTTGTTTCAACATTATGTTTGTGTTGTAGAAAATTGGTTGGGAAATGACCAAAATTCAATGGTCAAATCAACGTCACGACCGGACATTGAATAGACGTCGTCAAAAAGCATGTTGTTTCAACGTTGTATTTGTGTTGTAGGATACTAGTTGAGATATGACCAAAATTCAACCGTCAAACAACTTCAGAAGCCAACATTGAACAAACGATGCCAAAAAGAATTTTGTTTCAACGTTGTATTTGAGTTGCCCAATGTCACAACCTGACATTGAATAAACGTTGTTAAAAAGCATGTTGTTTCAACGTTGTACTCGTGTTGTAGAATATTAGTTGAGAAATGACCAAAATTCAACAGTCAAATCAACGTCATAACCTGATATTGAATAAACGTTGTTAAAAAGCAGGTTGTTTCCACGTTGAAATTGTGTTGTCGAAAATTGGTTGGGAAATGACCAAAATTCAATGGTCAAATCAACGTCACAACCTGACATTGAATAAACGTAGTCAAAAAGCATGTTGTTTCAACGTTATGTTTGTTTTGTAGAATATTGGTTGAGATATGACCAAAATTCAACCGTCAAATGAACGTCATAACCTGATATTGAATAAACGTTGTTAAAAAGCATGTTACTTCAATGCTGTATTTGTGTTGTAGAATATTAGTTGAGGTATGACCAATTTCAACCGTCAAATCAACGTCACAACCTGACATTGAATAAATGTCGTCAAAAAGCATGTTGTTTCAACGTTGTATTTGTGTTGTAGAATATTATTTGAGATATGACCAAAATTCAACCGTCAAATCAACGTCACATCCCAACATTGAATAAACGATGTCAAAAAGCATGTTGTTTCAACGGTATGTCGGAGTTGCCCAATGTCACAACCTGACATTGAATAAACGTCAAAAAGCATGTTGTTTCAACCTTGTATTTGTGTTGTAGAAAATTGGTTGGGAAATGACCAAAATTCAATGGTCAAATCAACGTCACAACCTGACATTGAATAAACGTTGTCAAAAAGCATGTTGTTTCAACGTTGTATTTATGTTGTAGAAAATTGATTGAGATATGACCAAAATTCAACCGTCAAATCAACGTCAGAAGCCAACATTGTGATTACTTATGGAGTATATTGTGAATAAATTGAGAACAGGAAGTGAAAAAAAGTTTTAGCAACTGTTATGTAAAAGAAAAGGGGTTGGATTAAATAAGCTCTGCTTTTTCCTACTCCTTTTCGAAAATGTTGAAAAGAGAAACTGGAAATTGTGATGTATCATGTTGTATGCTTGCATGTTCGTAATAAACTCAAACTCAAACTCAAACTCAAACATTGAATAAATGATGTCAAAAGCATGTTGTTTCAACATTGTATTTGTGTTGTAGAAAATTGGTTGGGAAATGACCAACATTCAACGGTCAAATCAACGTCACAATCTAACATTGAATAAACGTTGTCAAAAAGCATGTTGTTTCCACGTTGTATTTGAGTTAGCTAATGTCACAACCTGACATTGAATAATCTATAGTTTTTTGGTTCTGGTGTTGATTTGACCATTGAATTTTTGTCATAGCTCAATCAATATTCTGCAACACAGATAAGACGTGGAAACAACATGCTTTTTGACAACGTTTATTCAATGTCAGGTTGTGACATTCATTTGACTGTTGAATTTTTGGTAATTTCCCAACTAATATTCTACAACAAAAATACAACGTTGAAACGACATGCTTTTTTACAACATGTATTCAATGTTGGGTTCTGGTGTTGATTTGACCATTGAATTTTGGCCAGAGCTCAACCAATTTTCTACAACACAAATACAACGTGAAAACAACATGCTTTTTAACAACGTTTATTCATAATCAGGTTGTGACATTGATTTCACTGTTGAATTTTGGTCATATCTCGACAAAATTTTCTGCAACATAGATTGTGTTGTAGAATACTGGTTGAGATATGACTAAAATTCAACAGTCAAATGAACGTCACAACCCAACATTGAATAAACGTTGTCAAAAAGCATGTTGTTTCAACGTTGTATTTGTGTTGTAGAATATTAGTTGAGATATGACCAAAATTCAACCATCAAATCAACGTCAAATCCCAACATTGAATAAACGATGTCAAAAAGCATGTTTTTTCAACGTTACGTTTGCTTTGCCCAATGTCACAACCTGACATTAAAGAAACGTCATCAAAAAGCATGTTGTTTCCACGTTGTATTTGTGTTGTAGAAAATTGGTTGGGAAATGACCAAAATTCAATGGTCAAATCAACGTCAAAACCCAATATTGAATGAACGATGCCAAAAAGCATGTTGTTTCAACGTTATATTTGAGTTGCCCAACGTCACAACCTGACATTGAATAAACGTTGTCAAAAAGCATGTTGTTTCAACGTTGTATTTGTGTTGTAGAAAATTGGTTGAGATATGACCAAAATTCAATGGTCAAATCAAGGTCACAACCTGACATTGAATAAACATCATCAAAAAGCATGTTGTTTCAACGTTGTATTTGTGTTGTAGAATATTAGTTGGTAAATGACAAAAATTATATGGTCAAATCAACGTCACAACCTGACATTGAATAAATGTTGTTAAAAAGCATGTTGTTTCCACGTTGTATTTGTGTTGTAGAAAATTGGTTAGGAAATGACCACAATTCAATGGTCAAATCAACGTCACAACCTGACATTGAATAAACGTCGTCAAAAAGCATGTTGCTTCAACGTTGTATTTGTGTTGTAGAAAATTGGTTGGGATATGACCAAAATTCAACCGTCAAATCAACATCAGAAGCCAACATTGAATGAACGATGTCAAAAAGTATGTTGTTTCAACGTTGTATTTGTGTTTAAGAATATTAGTTGAGATATGACCAAAATTCAACCGTCAAATCAACGTCAGAAGCCAACATTGAATGAACGATGTCAAAAAGCGTGTTGTTTCAATGTTATGTTTGAGTTGCCCAACGTCACAACCTGACATTGAATAAACGTTGTCAAAAAGCATGTTGTTTCAATGTTGTATTCGTGTTGTAGAAAATTGGTTGGGAAATGACCAAAACTCAATGGTCAAATCAACGTCTCAACCTGACATTGAATAAACGTTGACAAAAAGCATGTTGTTTCTACGTTGTATTTGTGTTGTACAAAATTTGTTTGAGATATGACCAAAAATCAACCGTCAAATCAAAGTCAAAACCCAACATTGAATGAATGTTGTCAAAAAACATGTTGTTTCAACGCTGTATTTGTTTTGTAGAATCTTGGTTGGGAAATTACCAATATTCAAATGTCAAATCAACGTCAGAACCTGACATTGAACAAACGTCGTCAAAAAGCATGTTGTTTCAACGTTGCATTTGTGTTGTAGACTATTAGTTGAGATATGACCACAATTCAATGGTCAAATCAACGTCAGAACCCAACATTGAATGAACGATGTCAAAAAGCATGTTGTTTCAACGTTGTATTCATGTTGTAGAATATTAGTTGAGATATGACCACAATTCCACTGTCAAATCAACGTTAGCACCCAATATTGAATAAATGTTGTCAAAAAGCATGTTGTTTCAACGTTGTATTCGTGTTGTAGAAAATTGTTTGGGAAATGACCAAAACTCAATGGTCAAATCAACGTCACAACCTGACATTGAATAAACGTTGTCAAAAAGCATGTTGTTAGTACGTCGTATTTGTGTTGTGGAAAATTGGTTGAGATATGACCAAAATTCAACCGTCAAATCAACGTCAAAACCCAACATTGAATGAATGTTGTCAAAAAGCATGTTGTTTCAACGTTGTATTTGTGTTGAAGAATATTGGTTGGGAAATTACCAATATTCAAATGTCAAATCAACGTCAGAACCCAACATTGAATAAACGTCGTCAAAAAGCATGTTGTTTCAACGTTGTATTTGTGTTGTAGAAAATTGGTTAGGAAATGACCACAATTCAATGGTCAAATCAACGTCACAACCTGACATTGAATAAACGTCGTCAAAAAGCATGTTGCTTCAACGTTGTATTTGTGTTGTAGAAAATTGGTTGTGATATGACCAAAATTCAACCGTCAAATCAACATCAGAAGCCAACATTGAATGAACGATGTCAAAAAGCATGTTGTTTCAACGTTGTATTTGTGTTTAAGAATATTAGTTGAGATATGACCAAAATTCAACCGTCAAATCAACGTCAGAAGCCAACATTGAATGAACGATGTCAAAAAGCGTGTTGTTTCAATGTTATGTTTGAGTTGCCCAATGTCACAACCTGACATTGAATAAACGTTGTCAAAAAGCATGTTGTTAGTACGTCGTATTTGTGTTGTGGAAAATTGGTTGAGATATGACCAAAATTCAACCGTCAAATCAACGTCAAAACCCAACATTGAATGAATGTTGTCAAAAAGCATGTTGTTTCAACGTTGTATTTGTGTTGAAGAATATTGGTTGGGAAATTACCAATATTCAAATGTCAAATCAACGTCAGAACCCAACATTGAATAAACGTCGTCAAAAAGCATGTTGTTTCAACGTTGTATTTGTGTTGAAGAATATTGGTTGGGAAATTACCAATATTCAAATGTCAAATCAACGTCAGAACACAACATTGAATAAACGTCGTCAAAAAGCATGTTGTTTCAACATTATGTTTGTGTTGTAGAGAATTGGTTGAGATATGACCACAATTCAATGGTCGAATCAACGCCAAAACCCAACATTGAATAAACGTTGTCAAAAAGCATGTTGTTTCAACGTTATGTTTGTGTTGTAGAATATCGAGGGGAAAAAATGGAATAAGGCTGTAACATAACAAAATGTGGAAAAAGTGATGCGAATACTTACACAAAAAATAATAAAGAAAATGTCTGGCATGGTTCATTCTTTTATAAATAAATTGATTTAATAGGTGACAACAATAATTTTTCAACATTGCTTTTTCTTGTAAGGAAGCAAAATGCTCAACGTATGGCAAACACTTTACAAAACTATTTGGGAATGATACAAAAATGGAGGAAAGAAAAGGCGTGACATCATTAACACGAACAATAACTGCATGGTCAGTATAAAATGATGAAATATGCGTGATATAGCAAAGGTGTAATATTCACATTGCCCAAGAGGAAGTATAGTAGCCCTATAGGAGCGACCGGCCAAGTAGGACCCATGCAGAACAATCGTACATGTGATTCCAAGTAATCCTTAAGTCGCACCCAAAGCTGGCCAATTATCTCAAGGGATTTGATTGAGACTTTGTACTATAGCTCATTACCACAACTCAGCAAATTGTTACAAAGCAAGGAGAAAAATAAGCAAGACAGTTCGTTGAAAGTGGACTTTTTTCTTTTCTCTCTTCGAATGGCACAATTAAGGTGAGAGTGAGAGTTGAGGTAAAAAGTGTCCGAGACGGAGCGAAAAAAGCTGTCGTATCTTTTTGAAGAGCTCTCTTTCCCTCTGGTATTCCTATGTTGTTCCCGTACGTACGTGCTGCAGGTCAGCCAAGCGGTGAGAGGACGAAGACACACATCGTGAGGAGTTAGACAAATACGAAGCAGTGGAAGTGTGTTATAAGGTCAGTCACAATAAAGTTACACTCTAGCATACTACTTATAGAAAAGAACACAAAACAATCCGAAAAGACTCCTTTAGTTTGGTTAATAAATGGGATGATGTCAGTGTGAACCTACACAACATCTATAGGTTGTATTCAGTCATGTGACTTTTCAACGGGCTGTCAAAACCAACATGGAGTTTCCAACGGTTTCACCCAGCAGGCACGAGACGTTGATACGACGTTGATTTTACGTACACGTCCTTGGAAAATGACTTCGAAACAACGTTGCGAAATAGTTGTATTTGTAAACAAAGACAATGTCGGTGTCTAACGTTGGATCCGCGTTGTCGGTTGTGAAATGACCGGATTTCAACTGTCAAATCAACACACAATCTGACGTTGAATAAAGGTTGTCAAAAAGTGTGTTGATTCAACGTTATGTTTGCGTTTCCCAATGTCACAACCTGACATTGAGTAAACATCGCCAAAAAGCATGTTGTTTCCACGTTGTATCTATGTTGCAGAATATTGGTTGAGATATGACCAAAATTCAACCGTGAAATCAACGTCGGAACCTGACATTGAATGAACGTCGTCAAAAAGCATGTTGTTTCCACGTTGTATTCGTGTTGTAGAATATTGGTTGAGCTATGGCCAAAACTCAATGGTCAAATCAACACCAGAACCCAACATTGAATACGTGTTGTCAAAAAGCATGTTGTTTCAACGTTGTATTTGTGTTGTACAAAATTGGTTGAGATATGACCACATTTCAATGGTCAAATCAACGTCACAACCTGACATTGCATAAATGTGTCAAACAGCATGTTGTTTCCACATTGTATTTGTGTTGTAGAATATTTTTTGAGAAACGACCAAAATTCAAAGGTCAAATCAACGTCAGAACCTGGCATTGAAAAAACATCTCGAAAAAGCATGTTGTTTCAACATTGTGTCTGTGTTGCAGAATATTGGTTGAGATATGACCAATATTCAACGGTAAAAACAACGTCACAACCTGACATTGAATAAATGTTGTCAAAAAGCATGTTGTTTCAATGTTGTATTTGTGTTGTAGAAAATTGGTTGGGAAATGACCAAAATTCCACCATCCAATCAACGTCAGAACACAACATTGAATAAACGTTGTCAAAAAGCATGTTGTTTCAATGTTATGTTTGAGTTGCTCAATGTCACAACCTGACATTGAATAAACGTTGTCAAAAAGCATGTTGTTTCAACCTTATATTTGTGTTGTAGAAAATTGGTTGTGATATGACCCAAATATTCAATGGTCAAATCAATGTCACAACCCAACATTGAACAAATGTTGTCAAAAAGCATGTTGTTTCAACATTATGTTTGCGTTGCCCAACGTCACAACCTGACATTGAATAAACGTTGTTAAAAAGCATGTTGTTTCAACGTTGTATTTGTCTAATAAAAAATGTATTGGGAAATGACCAAAATTCAATGGTCAAATCAACGTCACAACTTGACATTGAATAAACGTTGTTAAAAAGCATGTTGTTTCAACGTTGTATTTGTGTTGTAGAATATTGGTTGTGATATGACCCGAATTCAAAGTTCAAATCAATGTCACAACCTGACATTAATAAATGCATCAAAAAGCATGTTGTTTTAACGTTGTATTTGTGTTTTAGAATATCGATTGAGATACGACCAGAATTCAATGGTCAAATAAACGTCACAACCCAACATTGAATAAATGTCAAAAAGCATGTTGTTTCAACGTTGTATTTGTGTTGTAGAATATTGGTTGAGATATGACCAATATTCAACGGTAAAAATAACGTCACAACCTGACATTGAATAAATGTTGTCAAAAAGCATGTTGTTTCGACGTTGTATTTGTGTTGTACAATATTGGTTGAGATATGACCAAAATTCAATGGTCAAATAAATGTCAGAACCCAACATTGATTAAATGTCAAGAAGCATGTTGTTTCAACGTTGTATTTGTGTTGTAGAATATTGGTTGGAAAAATGACCAAAATTCAATGGTCAAATTAATGTCACAACCTGACATTGATTAAATGTTGTCAAAAAGTATGTTGTTTCAACGTTATGTTTGTGTTGTTAAATATTGGTTGGCAAATGACCAAAATTAAACGGTCAAATCAACGTCACAACCTGACATTGAATAAACGTCGTCAAAAAGCATGTTGTTTCAACGTTGTATGTGTATTGTAGAATATTGGTTGAGATATGGCCAAAATTCAATGGTCAAAACAACATCAGAACCCAACATTGATTAAATGTCAAAAAGCATGTTGCTTCAACGTTGTATTTGTATTGTAGAATATTGGTTGGGAAATGACCAAAATTCAATGGTCAAAACAACGTCAGAACCCGACATTGATTAAATGTCAAAAAGCATGTTGTTTCAACGTTATGTTTGTTTTGTAGAATATTGGTTGAGATACGACCAAAATTCAATGGTCAAATAAACGTCAGAACCCAAAATTGATTAAATGTCAAGAAGCATGTTGTTTCAACGTTGTATTTGTGTTCTAGAATATTGGTTGAGATACGACCAAAATTCAATGGTCCAAACAACGTCAGAACGCAACATTGATTAAACGTTGTCAAAAAGCATGTTGTTTCAATATTCTATTTGTGTTGTAGAATATTGGTTGAGATACGACCAAAATTCAATGGTCAAATAAACGTCAGAACACAACATTGATTCAATGTCAAGAAGCATGTCGTTTCAACGTTATGTTTGTGTTGTAGAATATTGGTTGAGACACGACCAAAATACAATGGTCAAATAAACGTCACAACCTGACATTGAATAAACGTTGTCAAAAAGCATGTTGTTTAAACGTTGTATTTGTGTTGTAGAATATTGGTTGAGATATGACCAATATTCAACGATAAAAACAACGTCACAACCTGACATTGAATAAACGTCAAAAAGCATGTTGTTTCAACGTTGTATTTGTGTTGTAGAATATTGGTTGAGATACGACCAAAATTCAATGGTCAAATTAACGTCAGAACCCAACATTGAATAAATGTCAAGAAGCATGTTGTTTCAACGTTGTATTTATGTTGTAGAATATTGGTTGGAAAAATGACCAAAATTCAATGGTCAAATCAATGTCACAACCTGACATTGATTAAATGTTGTCAAAAAGTATGTTGTTTCAACGTTATGTTTGTGTTGTAAAATATTGGTTGGCAAATGACCAAAATTAAACGGTCAAATCAACGTCACAGCCTGACATTAAATAAACGATGTCAAAAAGCATGTTGTTTCAACGTTGTATTTGTGTTGTAGAATATTGGTTGGGAAATGACCAAAATATTCAATGGTCAAATCAACGTCAGAACGCGACATTGATTAAATGTCAAAAAGCATGTTGTTTCAACGTTATGTTTGTGTTGTAGAATATTGGTTGAGATACGACCAAAATTCAATGGTCAAAACAACATCAGAACCCAACATTGATTAAATGTCAAGAAGCATGTTGTTTCAACGTTGTATTTGTGTTGTAGAATATTGGTTGGGAAATGACCAAAATTCAATGGTCAAATATGTCAGAACCCAACATTGATTAAACGTTATCAAAAAGCATGTTGTTTCAACGTTGTATTTGTGTGGTAGAATATTAGTTGAGATACGACCAAAATTCCATGGTCAAAACTAACGCCAGAACTCAACATTGAATAAACGTCGTCAAAAAGCATGTTGTTTCCACGTTATGTTTGTGTTGTAGAAAATTGGTTGAGATATGACCCGAATTTAAAGGTCAAATCAATGTCACAACCTGACATTAATAAATGTGTCAAAAAGAATGTTGTTTTAACCTTGTATGTGTGTTGTAGAATATTGGATGGGAAATGACCAAAATTCATTGGTCAAATAAACGTCAGAACCCAACATTGAATAAATGTCAAAAAGCATGTTGTTTCAACGTTGTATTTGTGTTGTAGAATATTAGTTGGGGAAATTACCAAAATTAAACGGTCAAATCAACGTCACAACCTGACATTAAATAAACGTTGTCAAAAAGCATGTTGTTTCAACGTTGTATTTGTGTTGTAGAATATTGGTTGAGATATGACCCGAATTCAAAGGTCAAATCAACGTCAGAACCTGACATTAATAAATGCATCAAAAAGAATGTTGTTTTAACCTTGTATGTGTGTTGCAGAATATTGGTTGAGATACGACAAAAATTCAATGGTCAAATAAACGTCAGAACCCAACATTGATTAAATGTCAAAAAGCATGTTGTTTCAACGTTGTATTTGTGTTGTAGAATATTGGTTGAGATACGACCAAAATTCAATGGTCAAATAAACGTCAGAACCCAACATTGATTAAATGTCAAGAAGCATGTTGTTTCAACATTGTATTTGTGCTATAGAATATTGGTTGGAAAAATGACCAAAATTCAATGGTCAAATCAATGTCACAACCTGACATTGATTAATTGTCGTCAAAAAGTATGTTGTTTCAACGTTGTATTTGTGTTGTAAAATATTGGTTGGGAAATTACCAAATTGTAAAGGTCAAATCAACCTGACATTAAATAAACGTCGTCAAAAAGCATGTTGTTTCAATGTTGTATTTGTGTTGTAGAATATTGGTTGAGATACGACCAAATTTCAACGGTCAAATCAACATCAGAACGCGACATTGATTAAATGTCAAAAAGCATGTTGTTTCAACGTTATGTTTGTGTTGTAGAATATTGGTTGAGATACGACCAAAATTCAATGGTCAAAACAACATCAGAACCCAACATTGATTAAATGTCAAGAAGCATGTTGTTTCAACGTTGTATTTGTGTTGTAGAATATTGGTTGGGAAATGACCAAAATTCAATGGTCAAATATGTCAGAACCCAACATTGATTAAACGTTATCAAAAAGCATGTTGTTTCAACGTTGTATTTGTGTGGTAGAATATTAGTTGAGATACGACCAAAATTCCATGGTCAAAACTAACGCCAGAACTCAACATTGAATAAACGTCGTCAAAAAGCATGTTGTTTCCACGTTATGTTTGTGTTGTAGAAAATTGGTTGAGATATGACCCGAATTTAAAGGTCAAATCAATGTCACAACCTGACATTAATAAATGTGTCAAAAAGAATGTTGTTTTAACCTTGTATGTGTGTTGTAGAATATTGGATGGGAAATGACCAAAATTCATTGGTCAAATAAACGTCAGAACCCAACATTGAATAAATGTCAAAAAGCATGTTGTTTCAACGTTGTATTTGTGTTGTAGAATATTAGTTGGGGAAATTACCAAAATTAAACGGTCAAATCAACGTCACAACCTGACATTAAATAAACGTTGTCAAAAAGCATGTTGTTTCAACGTTGTATTTGTGTTGTAGAATATTGGTTGAGATATGACCCGAATTCAAAGGTCAAATCAACGTCAGAACCTGACATTAATAAATGCATCAAAAAGAATGTTGTTTTAACCTTGTATGTGTGTTGCAGAATATTGGTTGAGATACGACAAAAATTCAATGGTCAAATAAACGTCAGAACCCAACATTGATTAAATGTCAAAAAGCATGTTGTTTCAACGTTGTATTTGTGTTGTAGAATATTGGTTGAGATACGACCAAAATTCAATGGTCAAATAAACGTCAGAACCCAACATTGATTAAATGTCAAGAAGCATGTTGTTTCAACATTGTATTTGTGCTATAGAATATTGGTTGGAAAAATGACCAAAATTCAATGGTCAAATCAATGTCACAACCTGACATTGATTAATTGTCGTCAAAAAGTATGTTGTTTCAACGTTGTATTTGTGTTGTAAAATATTGGTTGGGAAATTACCAAATTGTAAAGGTCAAATCAACCTGACATTAAATAAACGTCGTCAAAAAGCATGTTGTTTCAATGTTGTATTTGTGTTGTAGAATATTGGTTGAGATACGACCAAATTTCAACGGTCAAATCAACATCAGAACGCGACATTGATTAAACGTCGTCAAAAAGCATGTTGTTTCAACGTTATGTTTGAGTTGCTCAACGTCGGGACCTAATTCAACAAGTTCTCAACGTTGTTTCAATGTCTCGTGCCTGCTGGGCAACACCCGAGAACAACGCAAGCACGGGGCGTTTTTTTCTTGGAGAAATGCAAAGTTCCTCCTTGAAGGCTTTGAGCACAGACGCTGGCTGGCCCACGACTTTGAGTCTCACATGATTCAACACAACCTCTTGGCTCCTCTCCACTTGCTGTACATCTCCACTCCAACCTTCCTGATGGCACACCTTCTTTTCAAAGGATTCTAATGATTGGCTGCACACTGAGCCCCTACAGGATGCTTTTTATCAGCTAAAAAAGTAAAAACCTCAAATTGTACAAGAACATGGCGTGGACACACACACACACACACTCTCTCACACACACTCACACACACACACGTCAGGCGAAGCCATTAACACACTCTAACACGCTTCCCATATTTCCCTCGGCTCCACCCCCGCCCCTCAGGGTCTTGTGAGTGTGGTGTAAACAGGCTGCTCCCAGTGTGTGGGGCTGTGGGAGGGGGCCACGCCGGAGGGGTCTCCTATGGTGGTGTACAGAGGCCTCTGTGTAGGGCCCATGTAGGAGAAGGCGGAATACAGCCCGGGGGCCTGACTGGAGTGGGCGTAGTACGCCCCGGGCGCCTGGTGGTCCCCGTACTCAAACTGCGCTCTGGAGGCCAGCGAGGGGAACGCCGAGCCGTAGTGAGGGAGGCTGAGCGGGGTGTAGGTGACGTGGGTCCCCGAGGAGGGCGACGACGAGGCCTCGGCGTAGTGGCCCCCGGTCGCCGACTCGCTTTTGATCTGGGTTTTGGAGGGGTCGGAGGACGAGGGCGAGGCCTGGGTCTGCTGCTGCTTGGAGAGCCAGGCCGAGTGGCCGCTGGCCGCGGCCAGGGCGTAGGCGTAGGACGAGGCGGAGGACCCCGCGGCGGGGGCTCCGGGCGCGCCCTGGGGGTGCCCGTTGGGTGGCAAGTACTGGTCGAACTCGTTGACGTCGAAAGGCTCAATGTTGGCCATCACCTCGTGGCTGATCTCGCCGATGTCCATGGTGCCAAAGTCGATGTGGGGCTTGGAGCCAGACGACGAAGGGCCGCCGGACACCCCCTCGCCCAGGGCTCCCCTGGGTCCCCCCGATCCTCCGGCTGCCCCCTCCCTCTTGCTGTCGGACAACTTGCCGGACTGGAGCTCTGTCTTTGGGGTGGTGGGGGGAGTGGGGGGGCTGTGACCCTGACCTGGGTGATGAAAAGAGACTTAGCTTGACACACCCATGCAAACATCAAACACACTCAAGGATTTCCATCAGGATCGATAACAAATATGAAACTAAGAGGGATGAGAATCTCAGAGTGACTCATCGAGTATTAATTATTGCATCGTTTTCTAAATCGGAACAGAGAATTAGAAAGTGAGATTGCTAGATAACGAGTAGCTACAGTACAGAAAGTACACTTAATATTACTGAATGGATGGATGGATACTTAGATGGATTGATATAGAGCAGGGGTCCCCAAACTACGGCCCGCGGGCCAGATCCGGCCTGCCAACGTCCAAAATCCGGCCCGCGGGAAGTCCCAAGTTTAAAACAATTATCTTGTTATTTTATTTTATTTATTTTTTATTATATATTTTTTTAAATCTGTCCTTTCTAATTAATTTTCTACCGCTTGTTACTCTCGGCGTCTCCTATATTATTCGGAATAAAAAATATATTTAAAATAATGTCAAAACAGGTTACAAAGGCTACTCAAATTTGCTCATTACATTAGAAAAAATCCCAACATTTTTTATTTATTTTTTTAATCGATTTTTGAAATTATTATGAATCAATTTAGAATATGGATTTTTTTTTAAATCGCAATCTGGATGTGAAGCCATTTTTTTAAGCACCCCTATTAAATGTTGTAATTCTAATCATAAACAATATCATTTTCTATACCGATTATCCTCACTAGGGTCGCGGGTAAGCTGGAGCCTATCCTATACGTCACGGGTACCCAAAGGTTTTGACTTGAGGGCCGCATTGGGTTAAAAATAGGCCGGGGGCCGGGTTTTATATATATATATATATATATATATATATATATATATATATATATATATATATATATATATATATATATACAAACGTTTGTGTATATATATATATACATATATATATATATATATGTATATATATATATATATATATATATATATATACACAAACATTTGTGTATATATATATATGTGTATATATATATATATACATACATACATATATATATATATATATATATTTATATATTCCGAGCGCGATGATGTCACGTTATCGATGGATAAATGCATTTTTAGATAATATGATTTGCCTGAGCGGCTAGGAGACACAGAGAGTAACAAGCGGTAGAAAATTGAATAGTAAGGACAGATAAAAAAATAAAAAAAATGCTTTTTTTAACTTGGGACTTCCCATGGGTCGGATTATGGATGCTGGCGGGCCCGCGGGCCATAGTTTGGGGACCACTGCTATACGTTTATAACAATGTAACCCCGAGAGGGACACGCGGTAGAAAAAGGATGGATGGACGTGAAATGCCTTTCTTTTCGATCTCATTTTGTTCATTACAAAAAAAAAAGAAATCCTTGATTTTTCAAATTTATATGAATCGATTAAGAATATGAATAAAAAAATTGAAAAAAATCGCAATATTTATGTGAATTTTTAAGCACCCCTATTAAATGTTATAATTTTAATCATAAACAATATAATTTTCTATTCCACTTATCCTCCTATACGTTTATCATTTAATAACCATGTGACATGCCGGTCTTTCCCATCTCCTCCACCTTGACCCCTTAGGGACGCCGTACTTCCTGTTTATGTCGCCAATGCAGAAGTAGGTGACGTTGCCAATGCGGGATATCGTTCTTTTAAAGTGTCTCTCTGAACAGTAACTTATATGTTTATAGCCTTAATACCCTTCAGAAAACAATGTCTGTAAGTTAATAAGTTGTCTAAAAGTTAAAGTGACAAAAAAATGATGTTGCCAATGCGTAAGCGAGTTATGTCGCCAATGCGGGATATCGTTCTTTTAAAGTGTCTCTCTGAACAGTATATGTGTATAGCCTTAATACGCTTCAGAAAACAATGTATGTACGTAAATAAGTTGTCTAAAAGTTAAAGTGACAACATTTGCTCATTATAAAAAAAAAAAAATCCTAAATACATTTTTTTTTTATCGATTTTTTAAATTTATATGAATCGATTTAGAATATGAATAACACATTTAAAAAAAAAATCGCAATTTGGATGTGAAGCACCCCTATTAAATTTTTAATCATAAACAATATAATTTTCTATACCGCTTATCCTCCTATACGTCCTATACGTTTATCATTTAATAACCATGTAAAAAGCCCGTTTTTTCCATCGCTTCCGCCCTGACTCTTTAAGGACGCCGTACTTCCTGTTTATGTCGCCAATGCGGAAGTAGGTGACGTCGCCAATGCGGAAGCGAGTTATATCGCCAATGCGGAAGCGAGTTATATCGCCAATGGGCGAGGGCGGACCTACGTCACTTCCGCCCTCCAATCCCCTAGCAACGCGGTCGCCATATTGAATTCGTTGAAAACAAACCAGCTCACAGCGAACACAGCATTGACAGAAAAGGCATTTAACGAGGTTTCACGGCATTTTAAACTGTTCTAAATGGCGTATGATTATGTAAATAGTCTTTCCAGTGAGGCTAGGTTAAGATACGAGTTAAAATGTTCTGTAGTTGGATTAAACGACTACCCTTACCGCCTTCCAGCAGATGCGTGGACTGATAATCCTACACAATGGCCGGACATGGAATTTGGAAATCTTTATGTCTACCTCACAAGCGCACCAGGTCGGTTGTTAGCTTCGGTTGTTATATAATGAATAAATCACATAAAAATGGTTAAATCACCCAAGGTATGTTGATAAATGATAATAAGGATGACACGGTGGCTACCAGTATCTGTATATTTATTATATCTGTAGAGAGCTCATTCAAATTCAGTTCAGTATTATGATTTATTATTTGCTGAATTACTGGAAATAGCCTTTATACCGTATGTTATTGTTGTGCAACAACAACAACTTCAGCTGTCGAACGTTATTCAGTAAACATTCAACGGGTTCAACATTAGCATGGACCAAGTTGTGGTTAAGAAGGTGGATTTTTGTTCCTTATATTTACCAGAAACGAAGTGATCCGAACACACGACCCGGGATTTTGGGGGACTCCAGTGAGAACCGTCCTCGTTTTCCCGGTGTAAAGCTGCGAGCCATTTGTCTCGTCTCTGTGGGCTTTTAGCACGCTTTGGCAGAACAAAATACGACCTTTGTTTTCCCTGTTTCCAGTTGTGGTTTGCACAACCAAAAACAACACAGTCTTTTGGCATTTTGGAGGCAGAATGACGGGTTTAATCAGCGCAGGTCGACAGGTTAAAGAGTAATGGCGACGGTTTGTTTTCAACGCCAGTCAGGTTGCTATGGCTCGAAGAACCCGTATGTAGCTCAGTTGCCCGGATGTCGGCCCTGCCCCATGCGGGATGTCGTTCCTTTAAAGTGTCTCTCGGGACAGTAACTTATATATTTATAGCCTTAATACGCTTCAGAAAACAATGTCTGTAAGTCAATAAGTTTTTTAAACGTTAAAGTGACATAAAAATTAGGTCACCAATACGGAAGTGAGTCATGTCGCCAATGCGGGATATCGTCCTTTAAAAGTGTCTCTCCGGACAGTAACTTATATGTTTATAGCTTTAATACGCTTCAGAAAACAATGTAAGTAAATAAGTTGTTTAAAAGTAAACAATGTAAGTAAATAAGTTGTTTAAAAGTAAACAATGTAAGTAAATAAGTTGTTTAAAAGTTAAAGTGACAAAAAAATGATGTCGCCAATGCGGAAGTGAGTGACGTCGCCAATGCGGTATATCGTTATTTTAAAGTGTCTCTCTATATGTGTATAGCCTTAATACGCTTCAGAAAACAATGTCTGTAAGTAAATAAGTTGTCTAAAAGTTTAAGTGACAAAAAATGATGAGTAACGCTGCTGTGTTGTCTGTCTAATTGTAAATAATGCAGACGAGGCGTCGCATGCTCGACACTACTGTTGCATGCTGGGTAGTGTAGTCCTTATTTTCCCGAGCTCATAACATCACAGCTGCGACTTCTATTTGAACCGGGATGAAGCGCCACCTACTGGCCGGGTGATGGTGGTGATGGTGGTGATGATGGTGCAGGTCGCTCAGCGGGGAGCCAGGGCCGCCGTTGTGCTCCAGATGCAGGCTCTTGTAGTGTGACTGGGAGTGGCTGGCCCCTTCTTCCCCCGGGCTGTCCGACTCATTAGCGGGCGTGAGTTTGCCGTTTTTGCGTCTCCGGGGCTGGTACTTGTACTCCGGGTAGTCCTTCTTGTGCTGCTTCCTCAGCCTCTCCGCCTCCTCGATGAATGGCCTCTTGTCACTCTCGTTGAGCAGCCTGCAGAAAGGAAAACAAGGAGGTTTAAAAAAAACAAAAAAACTCTGGTAAGTTCGTGTTGCAAATGTGTGCAAATAAGACGTGTTGGCGCCGTGCGTAAAGACGCGCTGGCGCCGTGCGTAAATGGAGACGCAGGCGTAATTGGAGCACAAATTAGACCGGCTCCTGCAAACAAACTTAGTTGGATGTTTGTCTTTTTAATCTGGCATCACAATTTTACTCCTTTTGGCGCAAATTGCGCAGGAAATGAAGTGCTACTGTGTGCGTTCTTTCACCAACCTCCACAGTTTGCCCAGGGTCTTGCTGAGCTCGGCGTTGTGCAGATGCGGGTACTGGTCGGCCAGCTTCCTCCGGGCGGCCTGGGCCCACACCATGAAGGCGTTCATGGGCCGCTTGACGTGCGGCTTGCTCTTGTTCCCGTTGTTGACGCGCACCGGCATGGGCACCAGAGTCCAGTCGTAGCCGTCCAGGACCTGGCTCACCGCCTCCCGGATGCCGATGGGGAAGCGATCGTCCTCCTCCTCCGACTTGATCGCGGACCTGTCGTCCCTGCCACCCTCCGCCACGCAGAGCGCCGTCAGCTGGGGCGCGGAGCCGCTCAGAGGTGAGTCGCGACCGGGCGGCGCTCCGGCGCGGGCCGGGGAGAGGGAGTGAGCGTCGTCCGAGCCTCCGGGGCTCAGCTCCGCTTCGGACAGGCTGTGCTCCTCTCCGGACATTTTTTCTGTGTTACTTTTAACACTACACAAAGTTGAAAAGTAAATCTAACTTAAAAATATATTTTTTTAACGGATGTCTGTTATTGTCGACTGTTTAATACAAAGCCATTCTGGTGCGTAAAAGTGTCCAGATCCTTTTTACGAGTGGAAATCTGCTACACCTGCAATAGAACATACACCAGAAAAAGTAATTACACCAACGCGTAACGTTCGAATTAATACTAGTTGATAAGAATTTGATCAAATCATAATTATTTTTTTTACGAGTGGAAATCTGCTACACCTGCCCGAAAAAGTAATTATACCAACTCGTAACGTTTGAATTAATACTAGTTGATAAGAATGTTATAAAATCATAATTAAAAAGTAATATTTTGTGGCAATATGATAAAAAAAAAAGGCATAACTTACCAATGTAGTCGTGCGGCGGTTCAACATGGGAGTGTGTGTGGTGCTGGCCGGGGAGCCGATGAATGGCTGCTCTGTGTGGCGACACCGGAGCTTAAAGAGCGCCTTGTGAGGAGGGAGAAAGAAAAAAAAAAAGTGGAGATTGAAAGTAGAAAACATTCTCAGAGAGGCAGCATTCCAACACATCACGTCGACCCCGCCCCCCTCCGCGCGAGCCCGGCTCCCTGATTGGCGCGCGCCGGGCGCGCCGATTGGACGAGAGCGCGGATGGCGTTCAAACCGGCCTGTGGATGTGCGTCGCCCGCAACATTTCCAACAGTGAAGAGGTGAGATTTGACATCGGAGTCGCTTTAAATGACTCCACAGTGAGCCCATTTAGAGGCAGGGAGAAGGCCAGCTTTGTTGCAAGTGTTGACACGCTACATCAAACAAATAAACAATCATCTACTGACTTATTACCTTCTTGTGGCCACGCTCCAACACAAAGGATACATCTAGTTTTATAGGAAATGTTGAATTACACTCCTTACAATTAGATCACCTGTTGAAAATGTCCATTTATACAAATATATGTATGTATGTTTAACAGACAATGAGTTTGACTTGCTATGTTCGACGTAAAAAAACCAAAATAAGGATTAACTAAAAAATATAAACGAGCACTAAAAATAACTAATATGTGCAAGGCTAATAAATAATAATGCCAAGCAAGAAGATGACGACGTGAACATGAGCTGGTACATTCACAGAGACAGATTAGTTCCAGAGTTATTTTTGTGAATAAGTCAAAGTGGTTTTCAACAGAATGAATGTCTGCAGGCTAAAATTGCTTGCATATAACAAAAGAAAGAGAAAAAAAGTACATATTTTTATGTGCTACAGCTTGTCAACGTATTATTTCTGATTGCAGGTAAAAAAAAAAATGCTGCATACTGAGACAAAAGTAATTAAAATTGTTTTTTTTGGTGTAAAGATCTACACATATATATATATATATTTATTTATTTATTTATTTATTTTTTATTATTTAACATTTCTGTATTGGTTTTCAGACACACATGACAGGAATTGTCAAAAATACATGCAATAAAAAAATAGAGCTCCAGCACCCCCGCGACACCGAAGGGACAAGCAGTAGAAAATGGATGGATAGAAAAATAAGGATAATGTTAATTTAAAAATGAAGTAAAAAGAAACCACAAACAGGTATTCACATAAAACCACGGGTTGCTGCAGGCCCGAATGGCCATAGAGAGATATAGCAACCAACAAGCGCACAAAAGGCTCATCAACCACCCACATTTCAAATGTGTTTCAATCAGGGTTATTTTGGAGATCAGCCCCTCTAACATATCTCAGAAAGGCACCCCAAAGTTATATTTTAATATTTTAAATGATTTGATTGCCATTTACGGTTTCTTGCAGGTTGAAGTGCACTTGAAAGAAAGTGTTGGGAATAATTGTAATTTTATGCAACAAACACAATTGTGTTTATTTATTAGTTAATAATGTATGTCCCTCATTCAGGTCTAATTCAACACACATTAACCAATTAAAAAAGAAGCTTTATCAGGAGTAAAATTATGGAACAGATGGAGCAAAGTGCTTTTTCCTATTCTTTTTCAGACATTGAATGAATATGTGCATGTACATTTGTTATAATAGAGTAAAAGAGGGCACAAAAGTAAGTAATTTAATTAATTAGTGTGTCGAAATGTGGGGAAATAACTACAAAAGTACACTTCGCTCACTTACCATGTTACAAAAAAGGTAAGTTAGAATAATACATATTGTTGACTATAGGGAACATTCAAATATCCATCCATCCATCCATTTTCTACCGCTTATTCCCTTTGGGGTCGCGGGGGGCGCTGGAGCCTATCTCAGCTACAATCGGGCGGAAGGCGGGGTACACCCTGGACAAGTCGCGACCTCATCGCATTCAAATATGTATTTTATAAATCCAAAATACCGAAATTCAATGATTGGGTGCATTTGCAAACAGCTAGAATGATGTACAAACTTGCAGTAATGTAGAACAATTCTTAACAAAAGAGGAGAAATATACTTTTAAAGCATTTGTATACACGTGCAACACTTAAAACCTTTACCATATCAATATGTCCAAATAAATTATGGACAATGTACTAAAATGATCCACTTTAAGAAACTGTTCAAACTCAAAGTGTTTATTTACAAAGTAATATTTATGACAAACGTCATGAACTTATTGAAAATAAGATATCATTTATGTCAGTATGTTAACCATAGATGACATAGCTACTTATTTACAAGAACTAGAGTTCAAATTGTGTTACTAATTGAGAACAGGAAGTGAACATACGTGTTCGTAATTTCTATGAAGTGGAAAACAAGGTTTCATTGGTTGCCGCTCATAAACTATTGAAAATAAGATATCATGTATGTCATTATGTTAACCATAAATGACCTAGCTATTTATTTACAAGAACTAGAATGATAATTGTGTTACTAATTGAGAACAGGAAGTGAACATACGTGTTAGTAATCGCTATGAAGTGGAACCAAAGTTTTCATTGGTTGCCGCTCATAAACTATTGAAAATAAGATATAATTTATGTCATTATCCATCCATCTATTTTCTACCGCTTGTCCCTCCTGGGGGGTAGCATTGTGTTAACCATAAATGACCTAGCTATTTATTTACAAGAACTAGAATGTAAATTGTGTTACTAATTGACAACAGGAAGTGAACATATGTGTTAGTTATTTCTATAAAGCGGAAACCAGGGTTTCATTGGTTGCCGCTCATAAACTATTGAACACAAGATATCATGTATGACATTATGTTAACCATAAATGACCTAGCTATTCATTTACAAGAACTAGAATGCAAATTGTGTTACTAATTGAGAACAATATGTGTTACTAATTGAGAACAAGAAGTGAACATACGTGTTCGTAATTATTATGAAGTGGAAACCAAGGTTTCATTGGTTGCCGCTCAGAAACGATTCAAAATAAGATATAATTTATGTCATTATGTTAACCATAAATGACTTAGCTATTTACTTACAAGGACTAGAATGTAAATTGTGTTACTAATTGAGAACAGGAAGTGAACATACGTGTTAGTAATTATTATGAAGTGGAAACCACCATTTATGTCATTAAGCTAACCATAAAAGACCCAGCTATTTATTTACTAGAACGAAAATGTAAATTGTGTTACTAACTGAGAACAGGAAGCTAGTGAATATACGTGTAAATAATTGCTATGAAGTGGAAACTAAGGTTTCATTGGTTGCCGCTCATAAACTATTGAAAATAAGATATCATTTATGTCATTATGTTAACCATAAATGGCCTAGCTATTTATTTACTAAAACTAAAATGTAAATTGTGTTACTAATTGAGAACAGGAAGTGAACATACGTGTTAGTAATTGCTATGAAGCGGAAACCAACGGTTGGTTGCCGCTCATAAACTATTGAAAATAAAATATCATTGTTAACCATAAATGACCTAGCTATGTATTTACTAGAACTAAAATGTAAATTGTGTTACTAATTGAGAACAGGAAGTGAACATACGTGTTAGTAATTATTATGAAGTGGAAACCACCATTTATGTCATTAAGTTAACCATAAAATACCCTAGCTATTTATTTACTAGAATGAAAATGTAAATTGTGTTACTAATTTTTGAACAGGAAGTGAACATACATGTAAGCAATTGCTATGAAGTGGAAACCAAGGTTTCATTGGTTGCCGCTCATAAACTATTAAAAATAAGATATGATTTATGTCATTATGTTAACCATAAATGACCTAGCTATTTATTTACTAGAACTAGAATGAAAATTGTGTTACTAATTGAGAACAGGAAGTGAACATACGTGTTAGTAATTATTATGAAGTGGAAACCAAGGTTTCATTGGTTGCCGCTCATAAACTGCGCAGAACACCAAATACAGTATTACGGTAGTCGTTTTTTCTGGAGCGAGACTGATGCGGTCGAGTCTCGGCCTGATGGAGTTTTTGCACACGCTCGAAGGCCGCGATTTGTGCAGATCAGCTCGGCCTGCATGGGAGGTGGGGTGGGGTGGGGTGGGGGGAGGAGCGCGCGCATGCACGCTGCAACAATGGCTCTTGTGTCCCGCCATATCGGCCTCTCCATGGCTCTTGCGCGTCTCTCTTTGCTTTCTTTGTCCGCGTCTCAGGTGAATTGTAGCCATGTGATCAAACGCCCAAGCCTCTATCCATTAAATGAAAAAAATGGGGAACAAAAAGCAGTTTTGTGCTTGCAAACATGAAAAAAAAAATGATAACAGAGAGCGATGTGTGCGTCTTTTCTCCCCCTTATGTCCAGCATTGACACTGGTCGCGCACACGCAAAATCCTCCTCAGCAGGACTGGATGTCCCTGGCTCACCCTGCGACATTTACCCTTTTTTTTGTTGTTGTTGTTGCACATTTATCTTTCTTTTTGTGCGCATCGTGTGGATTTATAACGCCGGGGAACGGAGAGGGGGGGAATGAGGGATGCAGGTACAGTCGGGAAAGGAGTGGGGGGCGAGGCCGGGACGGGGGGGTATACCTTCTGGCGGCACCCCGTCCATCAACTGGCATCACCGGAGCACGGACGTGAGTGTTGTGTTGTTGTTTGCTGCCTCCACGTCTCCCGCGTTAATTCGCCTCCACTTGGCGCGGCGCGCGAGGGGAGGAAGCTGCGGTTTTCCCCGCGCGGAGACGCGGGACCTCATGCGCGACCCCCAGGGAGCGAGTTGGGGGTCGCTGTAATTAACACTTGTCATGAAGTGGAAGTCATTTATTCGCCATTCAAGATCAGCCTTTTGGAAGCAATTCGTCAATATTTATTTTTATTTAATGCAGTTGGCAGCAACGAAGTGTCAATAAATAGAATTAAATATACTTTTTTTTTGCATGTATGAATATAACATGAATATATCGAAATAAATCTTACATTATGGCACTGTTTTTGTAAATTGTTTTTTTTTTTTTAATTGTTTTGAAAATAGGCCTAACAGTTAATTCCGTCCCTCCGGTATTCGAAATACCAATAAAGGGTGTTTATGTTGTAATTTATATTCTTTCATAATCTATATTTATCTCACGGTTTTCGATTTTTTTCGTTATTATCAAGTTCAAACTTTCGTTCAGAATAACTTGAATTTGTTTGACTTATTTTTATTACTTTATTGACTGGGACCCTTTTGTGTCCTCAGGACCTTTAAAGTCCACCAAAATTGAGGGACCCTAATGGTTGCAATAATATTGTATTGGTTTTGAAAATGAAAAATGTCAAAATGGCCTTAGCATAATTACATTTTTTTAACTTTAATTTTTTTTAAACTTATTGTTAACACTTTATTAACTGAGACCCTTTTGGATCCTCAGGACCTTTAACGTCCACCAAAAGTGAGGGGATCCTCCTCGGTGCAATAAATATTGTATTGGTTTTGAAAATGAAAAATGTCAAAATGGCCTTTGCATAATTACATTTTTTAACTTGATTTTTTTATTTGTTTAACTTATTTTTAACACTTTATCAACTGAGACCCTTTTGGGTCCTCAGGACCTTTAACATCCACCAAAATTGAGGGGATCCTAATGGTTGCAATAAATATTGTATTGGTTTTGAAATTGAAAAATGTCAAAATGGCCTTTGCATAATTACATTTTTTAACTTGAATTTTTTTTTTTTACTTATTTTTAACACTTTATTAACTGAGACCCTCTTGGGTCCTCAGGACCTTTAACTAACGTCCATCAAAATTGAGGGGACCCTAATGGTTGCAATAAATATTGTAATGGTTTTTAAAATGAAAAATGTCAAAATGGCCTTTGCATAATTACATTTTTTATTTTTATTTTAGCAGAAATAAATCCAGCAATGTATGAATATGACATTAAATATATCGAAATATATCTTACATTATGGCACTGTTATTTTAATTTGTTTTTTTAAATTGTTAAAACAATGTTTTAAAATTAGGCCTAACAGTTAAATTGACAATAAACGGTGTTTATTTTGTAATTCATATTCTTTCATAATTTATATTTATTTCACGGTTTTCGATTTTATTCGTTTTTATCAAGTTCAAACTTTCGTTCAGAATGAGCTCCATGAAACATATAATCCCATAATTAGACACACTTTAATGATCCACAAGGGAACTTGTTTAGACTTTTTGACTAATATTTGAATATGTACAAAATCACCACCAGTTCATTTTAAATATTAGTAATGCTGCTATTATTTAAAATATTGGCACCATTCTGTGGCTAAATTAAGCATTTTTTCCCGACCATAGGCCTAAATAATTTTCTTTATCTTGCAATATTTATTGGCACCGCATCAAAATAGCCAAAGTGACATGCATGGAAGATGAGATTGATCAAATGTTTTGTTCTTTCCTTCTAGCCTGCAGTTTGTTGTCTTTCATGGCCTTCTTCTTTTATTTACGTCAGATTTGTGGCTAGAAATGCAGCGTATTCAGCCTCCTATTCAAAATTCAAAAATTAAATTAATATAAAACATGCATACAACCGTTTTATTGCTTGTTTGAAAAAAAGAAAAAGAAAAAAAGAATTGCATTTAACTGTATTAGTGGAGCATATATGACATGTCCAAAATTAAAAATTAATCTATATTATAAACTAACTATACACTTGTCTAAATGTAACCATGCTTAACAGAATCGAAACAAAACTAAAAGGAATCAAAGTCAATAAAAACGAATTTAAACAAATCACACATACAATTTAACTCACATATAAAGAAAGCCTAATTGCGTCCATAATTCCACCTGGGGGCCATTTGTAGCCTGCAGCTCCTTTTGTGTTGGTCCTTGGCACTTTCTAAAAATTCAACAAGACAAGAAAACTAAATTAAAACATGCTAAAACTGGGGGGGAAAAGAAAAAACGTGTAATAACTTTTACATGCTTTGGCTTTCTGTGTTTCGTCTGAAGTTGGTTTTAAGTTGTTTGCAGCACTAAAATACCCAATCCGTTTTTTTCGGGTTTTTTTTGTCATTAAAGCAGCACTTAGTTGAAAAAGTTTGGACACGCCTGCCCGAGCCACAGAGAACATTTAGACCAGGGGTGTCCAAACGTTTTGCCTCCAAGGGCCAAAGTCAAAATGTGCCAATGGTCCGCGGGCCAAACAGCGATTTTGTTTTAAAACCACGCAATAGCGTGGTTTGTAGCATCATATATATATATATATATATATATATATATATATATATATATATATATATATATATATATATATATATATATATATATATATATATATATATATATAATAGTCGAGGTTGTCACACAGCCTTGTGACTAAATCTGTTAGCATACAGTACTGTACATTTTTAACCTCAAAACATTGTAATAGGTCAATTTTCTGCAGATACCTTTTAACTAGTTAGCCAGTAAAAAAAAAAACATATATATATATATATATATATATATATATATATATATATATATATATATATATATATATATATATATATATATAAAGATTTTCCAAAAAACTGGCAGCTCGGTCCCTAGAATTTTACCATAAATTTAGAAATTTACAGGTACCTTATATTCAAACATAACTAGATAGCCTGCAAAAAATAAAATACAATAATAATAATGTAAAGATTTTACCAAAAAATAATAACAAATGGCAGCTGGGTCACTAGAATTTTACCACAAATTTACAGGTACCTTATAATCAAAGGGAACTAGTTAGCCTGTAAAAAAAATAAAAAATCTAAAGATTTTAGAAAAAACAAAAACAAACTGGCAGCTCGGTCACTAGAATTTTACCATAAATTTACAAATTTACAGGTACCTTATATTCAAACGTAACTAGATAGCCTGTAAAAAAACAAAAATAAATAATAATGTAAAGATTTTCCCAAAAAAACACACACAAAAAACTGGCAGCTGGGTCACTAGAATTTTATGATAAATTTACAAATTTGTAGGTACCATATATTCAAACGTAACTAGTTAGCCTGTACTAAAAATACAAATCTAAAGATTTTACAAAAAAATTGGCAACTCGGACACTAGAATTTTACCATAAATTTACAAATTTACAGGTACTTTATATTCAAACGTAACGAGTTAACTACACAGTCAATGTAAACTAAACAACATGTAACATTATACATGAAACTAAACATGTTACATAATAGTATACAACATAAAGTAAACAACATGCAACATTATATAGTCAATGTAAACTAAACAACATGTAACATTATACATGAAACTAAACATGTTACATAATATTATACAACGTAAAGTAAAAAAACATGTAACACTACACAGTCAATGTAAACTAAACAACATGTAACATTATACATTAATCTAAACAACATGTTACATAGTATTATACAACGTAAAGTAAAAAAACATGTAACATTATACATTAATTGAAAAGTAAACAACATGTAACATTATATAGTCAATGTAAAGTAAACATGTAACATTATACATGAACCTAAACATGTTACATAATATTATACAACGTAGAGTAAACAACATGTAACATTATATAGTCAATGTAAACTAAACATGTTACACAATATTATACAACATAAAGTAAACAACATGTAACATTATACAGTCAATGCAAACTAAACAACATGCAACATTATACATTCAATGTAAAGAAAAAAAGTTGCAATGTTGACTACTACTAACACAAAGCTGCCATGTAGGCAGTTTTTTTGTCTGTAAAACTGTATTTGTTAAAAAAAAAAAAAAAGAATAACAATTATTGTTGTTATGAATTATTGACATATTGAAGGCTCCAATTACTTTACATCAAATATTACACTTCAACATTTTTCCGGTTGGGATAAAATATTGCATGTTTTGTGTGTTTGCCATAAAAAAGTAAATTTTCTAAAACAAAAGGGCATTAAACAGGGGGAAAAAAATAAAGAGAAAAATAAAAACTATATAAAAAATATAATCAACTGATAGATCTGAAGTTGATCTAGAGATTTAGGCGTTGAAAGTCAAAACTAAAATATTGATGATTATCACACTTTTATTACTTTTTTTTCCCAACTCTCTTTGCTTAAAAACTAACGATGAATCTTTTTTTTGTTCGTTTTTTCCAGTTCAGTGAGTTAGTTGTGTCATGTGTGAACATGTTTGTTGAATTTTTGTGCTGACTGTTTCCCCCCCTACACTATGACTAGGGATGGTTGTTTGGAGTGGGTCTTATAAGTAAATGCGGTGTAGAGTGCCCATACAAGTACAATTAACGCTTGGGTGACTTTTTTTTGGCCACCAGATGGCGACAATATAGCAGCTATTAGGCCGCTGGCTATTTGTATATAACATGAACACACCGCCTATTGAACTGGTGCCGTCCTGCGGGCCAAATTGAAGTCGTAGTTTGGACTAGAGGTTCAAGCCTTGGAAAAAATACTAAATATATATATATGACTTATTTTTAACCCCGGTACCAAACTTGAAAGAAGCTTAAATGTGGAAAAAAAATAATAATAATAATCTATGTTCTGTATGGGTTTTGATAAAGAAAAATATCCAAATGGCCGTTGCAAAATAAACAATTTTGGACTTATTTTTAACACTTTATTGACTGAGACACTAATTTTTTCAAATTTTCAAGGGGGTGCAAGAGAGTCCATTTTAAAATTCTGTGTGCCTGCAAGTCCTTATTTGGGACTTTCAGGACTAAACATAGTTCCTGGAAGAAGATGCAAGTATAATTATTTAGCACACACAAAGTGATTCATCAACAACATCAAGTATGTGGGGGCCATTTTGATATTTTATTTATTTATGAAAAATGCTAAAAAAAAACAGATAGTTAGTGGAAACACAGGGGTACTTTATTTACCCGGGGAAATGGCAAAGTTCCTGGTAAAGTAACAATAGCACTTTATTGACTCGGGTCCCCGGGACCTCTAACATCCACCTAAATTGAGGGGACCCTACTGGTTGCATTAAAATTATGTGTGCCTGCAAGTCCCGGAAGTCCCAAATAGGGACTTTAGGGACTAAACATAGTTCCTGGAAGAAGATGCAAATATAATTATTTAGCACACACAAAGTGATTTATCAATACTCATCAGTGTGAAAACATCAAGTATGTGGGGGCCATTTTGATATTTTATTTATTTATGAAAAATGCTAAAAAAAAACAGATAGTTAGTGGAAACACAGGGGTACTTTATTTACCCGGGGAAATGGCAAAGTTCCTGGTAAAGTAACAATAGCACTTTATTGACTCGGGTCCCCGGGACCTCTAACATCCACCTAAATTGAGGGGACCCTACTGGTTGCATTAAAATTATGTGTGCCTGCAAGTCCCGGAAGTCCCAAATAGGGACTTTAGGGACTAAACATAGTTCCTGGAAGAAGATGCAAATATAATTATTTAGCACACACAAAGTGATTTATCAATACTCATCAGTGTGAAAACATCAAGTATGTGGGGGCCATTTTGATATTTTATTTATTTATGAAAAATGCTAAAAAAAACAGATAGTTAGTGGAAACACGGGGGTACTTTATTTACCCGGGGAAATGGCAAAGTTCCTGGTAAAGTAACAATAACACTTTATTGACTGAGACCCTTTCGGGTCCCTGGGACCTCTAACATCCACCAAAATTGAGGGGACCCTACTGGTTGCAATAAATATTGTGTTGGTGTTGAAAATTAAACATATCAAAATGGCCTTTGCATGATTAAATATTTTTAACTTGAATTTTTTTTTAGTTATTTTTAACGCTTTATTGACTAAGACCCTTTTGGGTCCTTGGGACCTTTAATATCCACCAAAATTGAGGGGAACCTACTGGTTGCATTAAAATTATGTGTGCCTGCAAGTCCCGAAAGTCCCCAATAGGGACTTTAGAGACAAAACATAGTTCCTGGAAGAAGATGCAAATATAATTATTTAGCACACGCAAAGTGTTTATCAATACCCATTAGCGTGAAAACATCAAGTATGTGGGGGCCATTTTGATATTTTATTTATTAATGAAAAAATGCTAAAAACAGATATTTAGTGGTATTTACCCGGGGAAATGGCAAAGTTCCTGGTAAAGTAACGATAAGACTTTATTGACTGAGACCCTTTCGGGTTCCCGGGACCTTTAACATCCACCAAAATTGAGGGGACCCTACTGGTTGCTTTAAAATTATGTGTGCCTGCAAGTCCCTAAAGTCCCAAATAGGGACTTTAGGGACTAAATATAGTTCCTGGAAGAAGATGCAAATATAATTATTTGGCACACACAAAGTGATTTATCAACAACATCAAGTATGTGGGGGCCATTTTGATATGTTATTTATTTACGAAAAATGCTAAAAACAGATAGTTAGTGGAAACACGGAGTACTTTATTTACCCGGGAAAATGGCAAAGTTCCTGGTAAAGTAACAATAACACTTTATTGACTGGGACCTCTAACATCCACCTAAATTGAGGGGACCCTACTGGTTGCAATACATATTGTATCGGTTTTGAAAATGAAAAATAGGACAAAGTTACGTTGTCGAAGTAATGCAACTCATCCTAACTGGACACGGCCATGTCGGTAACGTGACGTTGAAGCTTGAACAAAAACCCACAGAATATTTTGAGATTCCCAGAGTGGGACGCTTGTTGGAGGCCCCTGGGGGAGAAGCGGCGGTGGTAACTGGGGAAAATGGAAAATAGGGCTCACATGGTGCATCAGCCCCTGCACTAACCTGCCATGTGACTGCAGTAATGGGCCGCTTCATATCTGTACACACGCACACACACACACACACACACACACACACACACACACACACACACACACACACACTGTGTCACAAGAGTCTGTGTCTCGCTGGGGGGGAGGGAGAGATGGAATGACAAGGTCTCATGATCTGCCTAAAGGTCAAAAGGTCACGGCTCAGGTGCACATCAAATTGTGCAAAACTTTTTTAATCAGGTAGCACCCCCAACATTAGTTACACCTGCGCAGGCTCGTGAAGTCCCAGTCCTCAAAATAACAACGCTGCGTTCTGATTGGCTGTCGATTCTTCTAGTTTTTGGTCTGGGTTATTTCCTGAGAGGCACTGTCCTCTGCAGTGGACATTTGTAGCCGCGTATAATAGCGCTATTGTTCCTGAAAATGTGAAACTGACGACAACAACTGGAGCATGGATTAAATACCCACGTATCAGCGTTATGGTATAAAACGAGTGGTGCACAAACATCCAAATCTGTTCGCAAGGGCTGGGAATCGTTGACCACCACACGATTTTTGGGGGTAACGATTCGATTCAAAATGCAATACTTTTTCATAACATTCGATGTCAGTTCTATGATGAACTACATTTTTTCCAGGCTTTAGCGGGCCACATATAATGATTGGGTGTGCCAGAACTGGCCCCCGGGCCTTGAGTTTGACACCTGTGGTCTACATCAACAATATGATCTGTCTAACTGTCTGGACAGGCAGATAAATAAAATAATAATGAAAAAAAAAAAAAAAATATATATATATATTTTTTAAATTATTATTATTTTTTTAATCATTACAAATAAGAATTGTGATTAAATGAAAAATGTATTTTTTTGCCACCCCTACAATTCACAACCCAACCATGATTCTTATTATCCCGATTCTAAACCGAGTCATAACTTTCAAAAACCGACCCCGAAAGGGACAAACGGCAGAAAATTGATTAATTAATTTTTTGTGTTTGTTAGTTTTTTCTGCATTCGTACCAAGTCTGATCAAAACCGGAATTTGCGGAGCTGAGTTCAAAATGTCGAAAGTTTTGTGGCGAACCATCAGATCGAAGTTTGCCGCCATGCCCCGCCCACATCTTATGGCGTAGGCAAAATTCCTTCGCAATTTATCATCTTCCATCCGTGTAGTATCTGTCATTTCATCTGCACCTTATCTGGTCAAAGTCCAGAGGAGGAGTTTGTTGAAGTACAACCCCAGTTTTTGGATGACAAATAGCTGAAATAACAAATAGCTGAAATCGGAAACCCAAATGGCCGACTTCCTGTTTGTTTTCAAATATTGCTTCTTGGGACTTTTACATATCTGTTGGAACTAAGAGTCAAAGCATATCACATCTGTTGGAACTAAGAGTAAAAGCATATCATATCTGTTGAAACTACGAGTCAAAGCATGTCATATCTATTGGAACTAAGAGTCAAAGCATATAATATCTTTTGGAACTAATAGTCAAAGCATATCATATATGTTGGAACTAAGAGTCCAAGTATATCATGTATGTTGGAACTAAGAGTCAAATTATATCATACATGTTGGAGATACGAGTCAAAGCATACCACATCTGTTGGAACTAAGAGTCAAAGCATATCACATCCGTTGGAACTAAAAGTCAAAGCATATCATATCCATTGAAACTATGAGTCAAAGCATATATCTATTGGAACTAAGAGTCAAAGCATATCATATCTATTGGAACTAATAGTCAAAGCATATCATATATGTTGGAACTAAGAGTCCAAGTATATCATGTATGTTGGAATTAAGAGTCAAATTATATCATACATGTTGGAGATACGAGTCAAAGCATACCACATCTGTTGGAACTAAGAGTCAAAGCATATCACATCTGTTGGAACTAAGAGTCAAAGCATATCATATCTGTTGGAACTAAGAAGCAAAGCATATCATATTTGTTGGAATTAAGAGTCAAAGCATATCACATATGTTGGAACTAAGAATCAAAGCATATCATACATGTTGGAACGAAGAGTCAAAGCATATCACATCTGTTGGAACTAAGAGTCAAAGCATATCACATCTGTTGGAACTAAGAGTTAAAGCATATCACATCTGTTGGAACTAAGAGTCAAAGCATATCTTATCTGTTGGAACTAAGAGTCAAAGCATGTCATATATGTTGAAACTAAAAGTCAAAACATATCACGTCTGTTGGAACTAAGAGTCAAAGCATGTCATATATGTTGAACCTAACAGTCAAAACATATCACGTCTGTTGGAACTAAGAGTCAAAGCCTATCATATCTGTTGGAACTAAGAGTCAAAGAATATCATATATGTTGGAAGTACGAGTCAAAGCATATCATATCTGTTTGAAGTACGAGTCAAAGCATATCATATCTGTTGGAAGTACGAGTCAAAGCATATCATATCTGTAGGAACTACGAGTCAAAGCATATCCTACCTGTTGGAACTAAGAATAGGCTTCTCAAACATGGGCTATTTTTATCATAAGGGCCGTAGTTTTTAAAGTAACCTATACTTTGCAGACGTAACAATTCGTGTTGGGGAAAACGCATGCTCTCTGATAATATCCAACTGGCCAATTTTCCATGTCGCAATTCAAAATATTGTTTTTTTTCTGCCAATGATGATACCGGACAAGGTATCACTTGGGTTTTGGCGCTTGCGTGCTACAAAGAGCAACCGGCTTGCTAGCCCAGTTTGTCCTAGTTTCTCCTCCAGAGTGTAAAAATGTGATTTGCAAGGACTTAACATTCATTGCTTCTAATCACAGTTCACACCTCAGGAAGGAACACTCGGTCACATGCAGCATTTCTGCAGAAAAGTAATACAAAGAAGCAATCAGCGGGACTAAAAATAAAACTAGCCAGCTCTAAGAAACCGTAGACTTTGTGAACATGGCTTTTGGCATATCTGCTTGCACGGTATTTATTCAACATTTTTCCTTCTGTTCACTACTTTTGTTTTACCTCTCTTTTTAAAATGACGCTGTTCTGTGCTTATTACGTTGTGATTATGTGCGGGTTGTCGCGCATCTTTAACTGGAGAACATGTTTTAGTTGACTATCGGTCATGAGGTCTTTTTTAAAGCCAAAATGGCACCTTTCTCTGAGTTAAATGTCAGTATTTTGCACAAACCTCTTAACATATTGCATTTTTAAATAATGATTAAGTGTTAGACCTGACATTCGTTTGAGCTGCGGCATTAATCAACATTAGCCACGTGTATCCACGGATTACAATGTACCTGTGTACATGGACCCTGGAAAAAATGATTTGGTTATGATGTGCATTTTCATGCGTCATACCTTAAATCGGAACACTTGACTTTGACATGCGCAGAACCTAACATAAACGGAAAGGTGTGTTATTATTTGTGCCGTGGCGCCACCTTTTGGACGGGTTCTCTCACTGCAGTTCTTGAAGAAGCAGTAGACTTCCGCTGTGAACATGGCTTTCGACATATCTGCTTGCATGGTAATTATTTATCATTGTTTTCATTCTGTTCACTACTTTTGTTTTACCTCTGTTTTTAAAATGACGCTGTTCTGTGCTTATTACGTTGCGATTATGTGCGGGTTGTGGTGTATCTTTAACTGGAGAACATGTTTTAGTTGACTATCGGTCATGAGGTCTTTTTTAACGCCAAAATGGCACCTTTCTCTGAGTTAAATGTCAGTATTTTGCACAAACCTCTTAACACATTGCATTTTTAAATAATGATTAAGTGTTAGACCTGACATTCGTTTGAGCTGCGGCATAAATCAACATTAGCCACGTGTAGCCACGGATTAGAAAGTACCTTTGTACATGGACCCTGGAAAGAATGATCTGGTTATGACGTACATTTTCATGCGTCACTCCTTAAATCGGAACACTTGACTTTGACATGCGCAGAACCTAACGTAAACGGAAAGGTGTGTTGTTATTTGTGCCGTGGCGCCACCTTTTGGACGGGTTCTCTCACTGCAGTTCTAGAAGAAGAAGTAGACTTCCACTGTGAACATGGCTTTTGACAAATCTGCTTGCATGGTAATTATTTATCATTGTTTTTATTATGTTCACTACTTTTGTTTTACCTCTCTTTTTGAAATGGAGCTGTTCTGTGCTTTTCACGTTGTGATTATGTACAGGTTGTGGCGCATCTTTAACTGGAGAACGTGTTGTTTTAGTTGACTATCGGTCATGAGGTCTTTTTTAATGCCATAATGGCACCTTTCTCTGAGTTAAATTTCAGTATTTTGCACAAACCTCTAACATATTGCATTTTTAAATAATTATTAAGTGTAAGACCTGACATAAACGAAAATGTGTTTTATTAGTTCACTCACTGCAGTTCTTGAAGAAGCAGTAGACTTCCAGTGTGAACATGGCTTTCGACAAATCTGCTTGCATGGTAATTATTTATCATTGTTTTTATTATGTTCACTACTTTTGTTTTACCTCTCTTTTTGAAATGGAGCTTTTCTGTGCTTTTTATGTTGTGACAAGTCGCGGCGCATCTTTAACTTGAATTCCGGAAGATGTGTTTTCGTGCACTAGAATCCGAATGACGTTCGGCATAAAATCGACGTTTCCAGCGATTTTTGTGACGATACATGAATCTGAAGGCGGGGGTTAATTTTTTCAAATTTTCAAGGGGGCACTAGAGAGTCCGTTTTAAAATGATGTGTGCCTGCAAGTCCCAAATAGGGACTTTTGGGATTAAACATAGTTCCTGGAAGAAGATGCAAATATAATTATTTAGCACATCTTAAGGGATTTATCAACATCAAAACATCAAGTATGTGGGGGGTATTTTGATATGTTATTTATTTAACAAAAATGCTAAAAACAGCTAATTAGTGGAAACACGGGGGTACAAAGTTCCTGGTAAAGTACCAACAAACGGTAATAATGATAACCGCGGTAAAAACTTCCAACGGTTAATATTACCGTTTTGTATTAAAATTATTGATAACCGCACTTTGATAAACTCACAGACTGACTGCCGCTAGCTTAAATGCTAGCATGAAAACAAGAGGCATTAACATATGTCCCCATTAAAAAAACTTGTATTAACACATTACTGTCTGAGCAACTAAGATATACATTTTTTTGCACACTAAACCTAAACTGAGCTCTCTCAGAACAGAGCGATCGTTAATCTCACGTTTTTACGGTGTGTTCAAGGTCCGATGAACAGAGTAGGACGCCGCATTGCCCGCCTGAAATAATGATTAGTAATAATATATTTTATTTGTTAGGTTCCTTTCATTTCAATAAATCTTAAAGTGCTACAGTGCGAGGCAATAATTAAATAATAAAAGCTTAGCAACAAACACAGAAATGCTGGTGCTGACGTCACTTGGTAACAGGCACCGCCTTTTAAAGACAAACGCACTCTGCTCTCATGAAACGTCTTTCAACTGTATATGCCTGATATTTATAAAGTTGTTTTTACCAAAGTAAGACATTAACGACTTTCCATAGTAATAAAACACATTTATTAAAGAGTAATTTCATTAGTTATCCAATTACTTTTTTTGGTAAACTAATGAGTAACTATAATTAATTACTTTTTAAAAGTAATCCTCCGAACTCTGCTTATGTCTCACATAGGAATTGTGGATTATGAGCGAAATTCCCAAAAAGTGCAGTTTTCGTCGAACCCTTTCAGTCAGATATCTTGACGCTAAAATCCTGACAGGCACCGCCTTTTAAAGACACACACACACTCTGCTCTCATGAAACGTCTCTCAACTGTATATGCCCGATATTTTAAGTTTTTTTTAAGTAACACATTCATTACTTTCCCTAGTAATAAAATACATTTATGAAAAAAATAATTCCATTACTTATTTAATAACTTTTTTGGTAAACTAGCAAGTAACTAAAATTAATTACTTTATAAAAGTAATTCTCCAAACTCTGCTTATGTCTCACAGGGATTATGGATTATGAACAAAATTCCCAAAAAGTGCAGTTTTCCTCTAACCCCCTCAGTCAGATCTTGACGCCAAAATCCTGACGATGACGTCACTTGACAACAGGCACCGCCTTTTAAAGACACGCACACACACTCACTCTGCTCTCATGAAACGTCTCTCAACTGTATATGCCCAATATTTTTTTTTTTTTTTTTTTTTTTTAAGTAACACATTAATTACTTTCCCTAGTAATAAAATACATTTATGAAAAAAATAGTTCCATTACTTAAATTACTTTTTAGGTAAACTAGCAAGTAACTAAAATTAATTACTTTTTAAAAGTAATCCTCCAAACTCTGTTTATGTTTTACAGGGAATGTGGATTATGAACAAAATTCCCAAAATGCAGTTTTCCTCTAACCCACTCAGTCAGATCTTGACGCTAAAATCCTGAGGCTGATGTCACTTGACAACAGGCACCGCCTTTTAAAGACACACACACACTCTGCTCTCATGAAACGTCTCTCAACTGTATATGCCCGATATTTTTTTTTTTTTTTTTTTTTTAAGTAACACATTAATTACTTTCCCTAGTAATAAAATACATTTATGAAAAAAATAGTTCCATTACTTATTTGATTACTTTTTAGGTAAACTAGCAAGTAACTAAAATTAATTACTTTTTAAAAGTAATCCTCCAAACTCTGTTTATGTCTTACAGGGATTGTGGATTATGAACAAAATTCCCAAAAAGTGCAGCTTTCCTCTAATCGCCTCAGTCAGATCTTGACGCTAAAATCCTGAGGCTGACGTCACTTGACAACAGGCACCGCCTTTTAAAGACACACACACACACACACTCACTCTGCTCTCATGAAACGTCTCTCAACTGTATATGCCCGATATTTAAATTATTATAATTTTTTTTAAGTAACACATTAATTACTTTCCCTAGTAATAAAATACATTTATGAAAAAAATAGTTCCATTACTTATTTAATTACTTTTTAGGTAAACTAGCAAGTAACTAAAATTAATTACTTTTTTAAAGTAATTCTCCAAACTCTGTTTATGTCTCACAGGGATTGTGGATTATGAACAAAATTCCCAAAAAGTGCAGTTTTCCTCTAATCGCCTCAGTCAGATCTTGACGCTAAAATCCTGACGCTGACGTCACTTGTCAACAGGCACCGCCTTTTAAAGACACACACACACACTCTGCTCTCATGAAACGTCTCTCAACTGTTTATGCCCGATATTTAAAGTTTTTTTTTTTTTAAGTAACACATGAATTACTTTCCCTAGTAATAAAATACATTTATGAAAAAAATAATTCCATTACTTATTTAGTTACTTTTTTGGTAAACTAGCAAGTAACTAAAATGAATTACTTTATAAAAGTAATTCTCGAAACTCTGTTTATGTCTCACAGGGATTGTAGATTATGACCAAAATTCCCCAAAAGTGCAGTTTTCCTCTAACCCCCTCAGTCAGATCTTGACGCTAAAATCCTGACGCTGACGTCACTTGGCAACAGGCACCGCCTTTTAAAGACACACACACACACACTCTGCTCTCATGAAACGTCTCTCAACTGTATATGCCCGATATTTAAATTTTTGTTTTAAGTAACACATTAATTACTTTCCCTAGTAATAAAATACATTTATGAAAAAAATAGTTCCATTACTTATTTAATTACTTTTTAGGTAAACTAGCAAGTAACTAAAATTAATTACTTTTTAAAAGTAATTCTCCAAACTTTGTTTATGTCTCACAGGGATTATGGATTATGAACAAAATTCCCAAAAAGTGCAGTTTTCCTCTAATCGCCTCAGTCAGATCTTGACGCTAAAATCCTGACGCTGACGTCACTTGGCAACAGGCACCGCCTTTTAAAGACACACACACACACTCTGCTCTCATGAAACATCTCTCAACTGTATATGCCCGATATTTAAAGTTTTTTTTTTAAGTAACACATTAATTACTTTCCCTAGTAATAGAATACATCCATGAAAAAGTAATTCCATTAGTTATTTAGTTACTTTTTTGGTAAACGAACAAGTATATTAAGTACTTACAAAAGTAATTAATTCCTAAAAATTTAATTTTTTCTCTAACCCCCTCAATCAGATCAGTTTTTGGGTGTTATGCAACTTCCTGTGGGCAATCCCCCCCCCCTCCCAGCTGTGCGGATGCTGCGGCAGATACCAGGAACACCATCTGACATGTACTGTATGTCTAATCCCAGAAATAGATAAGATCCTCGTGTGCAAAACCCTCAAGCTCCAAGGCCGTTCTTAGATGACCTGAGATCCAAATGAGAGATAATCAGGAGGACCAGAAAACTATTTTTTAAATTTTTTTTACACCATTTACTGGATTCCCTGCTGAGTATTTCTACAAGAGCACATCGGTAATACTACGCATCAGAAAACTGCAGTCAACTGTGCTTATATGATACAGGCACATCACAATATCCATATTTTATTCCAACCCAGGGGTCCAAACTTTTACCACCAAGGGCCACATACTGAAAAGTCCAAGTAAATTAAAAGATACATGTAAACACATGTATTATATATATTTAAATACAAACGTGTGTCATAAGTCACAAAGTATGTTATTATTATGATAGTCATTATTATAGTTTTAGATTATTCTCATTACATCTCATAGTTTCGTCTTTACTGTTGTATTGTTTTCTCTCTCTGGATCAGGGGTGTTTCCACCAAGGGCAACATACCAAAAAGTCAAAATATTTGGGGGCCGTTTTGATATTTTGCTATTTTGTAAAAAGAAAAAGGTTAAAAACAGACATTGTTTGATTTTAAAGACAGAACTTTGTGTCATCTTTGTATTATGGATGATTAAGAGTACTATTATTAATTATTAGTACATTTCAGCTATATTTGCTCTTTTATATTAATTATATATCCATTATAATAATATAATATGTACACACACACACACACACAGGATATACTCTATGTATATACATTTGCATGTATATATATATACATATATACCTACATAAATGTATATTTATATGTATATGTATGTATATATATGTATACTGTATGTATGTAGGTATATATGTGTGTGTATATATATATATATATATATATATATATATATATATATATAGGGACGGCGTGGCGCAGTGGAAGAGTGGCCGTGCGCGACCCGAGCGTCCCTGGTTCAATCCCCACCTAGTACCAACCTCGTCATGTCCGTTGTGTCCTGAGCAAGACACTTCACCCTTGCTCCTGATGGGTGCTGGTAGCGCCTTGCATGGCAGCTCCCTCCATCAGTGTGTGAATGTGTGTGTGAATGGGTAAATGTGGAAGTAGTGTCAAAGCGCTTTGAGTACCTTGAAGGTAGAAAAGCGCTATACAAGTACAACCCATTTATCATTTATATATATATATATATGTGTGTGTATATATATATATGTGTGTATATATATATATATATATATATATATATATATGTATATATATATATATATATATATATATATATATATATATATATATATATGTATGTATGTGTGTATATATAGATGTATGTATGTGTGTGTATATATATATATACATATATATGTATATACATATATATGTATATATACATATATACCTACATACATATATATATATATATATATATATATATATATATATATATATATATATATATATATATATATATGTATATATACATATATACCTACATACATACGAAAAATGCTAAAAACAGATATTAAATATATTTAAAGACAAAAAATGTTATGATCGGTGTCTATATATATTATTATTAATTTGAAAATGTCCGATTTTTGTCATTGCATTCCGAATCTTGGCTTTGTTTCCCTTTACATTTTTACTGTTGTTCTTTCCCCTGGTAAGATTACAATAATAATAATAATATTTAATAATGATAATAATAATACGATTGTGTAACTGGATGACCAAGTGTGTCAAAAATTCTGAAAATATTAATTGAACAATGTTTATTATTGTTGTCATTTTCCAAATCCCTTAATTTATAAGTTATTACTTTTTTTTAAAGTTTTAATTATTTAACTAAACTTACACTTTATATGTTATATTTTCTTTTTCTTCTTAGAGCTTTTTTAATATTTGTCTAAACCTTTTCCACCGAGGGCCACATAGTGAATAACCAAGTAAGTGGGAGCTATTTTGATATGTTATTTATTCATGACAAATGCTAAAAACAGATATTAAATATATTTGAAGACAAAACTTTGTGTGACGGGTGTCGAAGTATATTATTAATTCTTGGTTTGAACATTTTTGCTTTTTTTCTCATTACATTCCGACTCTTGGCTCTTTTTTGCGTGTGTTTTTTTCCCCCCTCGACATTATGCTGGAGCCACCCCTCGTCCACCTCTATCCCACGCTAATATCGAAATAGAAGTTCAGAACCTTCCCCGTGAAAAAAGCAACTGAATAAAATCACACGGATTACTTTCTGGGTATTTTGAGGGTGAGGGAACGTGATGGACTCGGCGCAAACAAGACTCAAACCGGTAGAAGTATGCGGGGCGAGGCGGTGAGGGGTGGGGGGGGGGGAATTCCGAACTATGGCTATCAAATAACGTATCATGTGATGGAAATACTTGGACCGTGTGCACACCCGCGCCGAAGTCTTGGTGCGGAATCGCCAATGACACAGTGGCTCGAGGGCCTGATGTCATCGGGACGTGTGGGCTGGGGGGGGGAAACCAGGTCACCCTGCCAACAGGTCATGAGGTGGAGGCCCCGGGATCTTCATTCTTTTCTTCTTTTTGAGGGTGAAGGAAGCGAGCGGTGCAGGTGTTCCGCCGAATGAAAAAACGCTCCTGCTTTCTGACCCCTGCCACTCCTTTTTTCCTCCTCCCAGTTTCGCCCGATGAATTAGTGCAGCTGCACTTCTCCTAAATGGGTGCCCCTCTTTTTTTCTGCACAAGTGTATGTGAGCCACCATGAATCCTCTCTTTGTGCTCCCCCCCTCCTCCCGCTGTCTTGCCTCCTTTTTAGACGGGGTGCGGGGCGGGGTGGGGGGGCGAGAGGGACTTGGGTTGCAATGGTGGCAGCACTGGTGATGTGGTGGCGGCGGTAGCGATGGAGGAGGCTGCCGGAGGGGGAGTGTTCGGGGCGGTGGGGGGGGGGGGGGGGGGGGGGGGGTCAGGGTAGAACTTGTTGGACCACATTCCAGTGCAGCTGCGGAGGCTGGTGCAGGCCAGAGCGGGATCATCGTTGCATCGCCGGCCATCATGAATGGACTATTGTCTGCCGCTGTCGCCGCGTCCGCATCTTATTTGCGGCGAACTTCTCTTTTTTTTTTTCCGACAGAGAGCAGGACAACAAGCGGACAAAGACGGACATTTAGAAGTGTTTCGGGGTGTAAGGGGGAGATAAGACGGGGGTGGGGGATCAGAGAGAGCCTTCACGTCTTTGGAAAACAGAATGTCATGTAAAAAAAAAAGTACAAAACCACTACAATTACTGACAAGGCCCCGAAAACGGGCCCATATTACACCAGTTTTAAAATCACTGCTTTGGCTCCCCGTGTACAGTATTTACTTATACGACACATTCTAAACAACCTTCCTTCGTCATGGAGGAAAAAATGGACTAAAAATGCAAATAAAGACGGACATTTAGAAGTGTAAGGGGGAGATAAGACGGGGGTGGGGGATCAGAGAGAGCCTTCAAGTCTTTGAAAAGCAGAATGTAATGGAGAAAAAAAGAACAAAACAACTACTGACGAGGCCCAGAAAACGGGCCCATATTACACCAGTTTTAAAATCACTGTTTTGGTTACCCGTGTCCAGCATTTACTTATACGACACATTCTAAACAATCGTTCCTCGTCATGGAGGAAAAAATGAAATAGGAATGCAAATAAAGACGGACATTTAGAAGTGTAAGGAGTGTAAGGGGGAGATAAGACGGGGTGGGGCATCAAAGAGAGCCTTCACGTCTTCAGCCTGTGACTCAGATGTTGAAAAGCAGAATCTCCATCCATCCGTTTTCTACCGCTTGTAGAATGTCATGTAAAAAAAAAAGTACTAAACCACTACAATTACTGACGAGGCCCAGAAAATGGGCCCATACTACACCAGTTTTAAAATCACTGCTTTGGTTACCCGTGTACAGCATTTACTTATACTCCACAACCCAAACAACCTTCCCTAGTCATGGTGCAAAAAATACAATACAAATGCAAATAAAGACGGACATTTAGAAGTGTTTTGAGGTCTAAGGGGGAGATAAGACAGGGGTGGGGGATCAGAGAGAGCCTTCAAGTCTTTAGCCCGTGACTCAGATGTTGAAAAACATAATGTCATGTAAAAAATGTGCAAAACCACGACAATTACTGAAAAGGCCCCGAAAACGGGCCCATATTACACCAATTTTAAAATCACTGCTTTGGCTCCCCGTGTACAGCATTTACTTGTACAACACAATCTAAACAACCTTCCCTAGTCATGGAGGAAAACAATTAAATAAAAATGCAAATAAAGACGGACATTTAGAAGTGTAAGGGGCATACGGGGGAGATAAGACGGGGTTGGGGGATCAGAGAAAGCCTTCAAGTCTTTGAAAAGCAGAATGTAATGGAGAAAAAAAGAACAAAACCACTACAACTACTGACGAGGCCCAGAAAACGGGCCCATATTACACCAGTTTTAAAATCACTGCTTTGGTTACCCGTGTACAGCATTTACTTATACGACACAATCTAAACAACAGTTCCTCGTCATAGAAGAAAAAGTTAAATAAGAATGCAAATAAAGACGAATATTTAGAAGTGTAAGGGGCGTAAGGGGGAGATAAGACGGGGTGGGGCATCAAAGAGAGCCTTCACGTCTTCAGCCTGTGACTCGGATGTTGAAAAGCAGAATCTCCATCCATCCATTTTCTACCGCTTGTAGAATGTCATGTAAAAAAAAAAGTACTAAACCACTACATTACTGACGAGGCCCAGAAAACGGACCCATATTACACCAGTTTTAAAATCACTGCTTTGGCTCCCCGTGTACAGCAAAATCACTGCTTTGGCTCCCCGTGTACAGCATTTACTTATACGACACAATCCAAACAACATTCCCTAATCATGGTGCAAAGATTAAAATAAAAATGCAAACAAAGACGGACATTTAGAAGTGTAATGGGTATAAGGGGGAGATAAGACGGGGGTGGGGGATCAGAGAGAGCCTTCACGTTTTTAGCCTGTGACTCAGATGTTGAAAAGCAGAATGTCATGTAAAAAAAAGTACAAAACCACTACAATTACTGACAAGGCCCCGAAAACGGGCCCATATTACACCAGTTTTAAAATCACTGCTTTGGCTCCCCGTGTACAGCATTTACTTATACGACACATTCTAAACAACCTTCCTTCGTCATGGAGGAAAAAATGGACTAAAAATGCAAATAAAGACGGACATTTAGAAGTGTTTTGGGGTGTAAGGGGGAGATAAGACGGGGGTGGGGGATCAGAGAGAGCCTTCAAGTCTTTGAAAAGCAGAATGTAATTGAGAAAAAAAGAACAAAACCACTACAACTACTGACGAGGCCCAGAAAACGGGCCCATATTACACCAGTTTTAAAATCACTGCTTTGGTTACCCGTGTACAGCATTTACTTATACGACACAATCTAAACAACCGTTCCTCGTCATGGAGGAAAAAATGAAATAAGAATGCAAATAAAGACGGATATTTAGAAGTGTAAGGGGCGTAAGGGGGGGATAAGACGGGGTGGGGGATCAGAGAGAGCCTTCACGTCTTCAGCCTGTGACTCGGATGTTGAAAAGCAGAATGTCCATCCATCCATTTTCTACCGCTTGTAAAATGTCATGTAAAAAAAAAAAGTACTAAACCACTACAATTACTGACGAGGCCCAGAAAACTGACCCATATTACACCAGTTTTAAAATCACTGCTTTCGCTCCCCGTGTACAGCAAAATCACTGCTTTGGCTCCCCGTGTACAGCATTTACTTCTCCGACACAATGTTAACAACCTTCCCTAGTCATGGTGCAAAAATTAAAATACCAAATGCAAATAAATACGGACATTTAGAAGTGTTTTAAGGTCTAAGGGGGAGATAAGACGGGGGTGGGGGATCAGAGAGAGCCTTCACGTCTACAGCTTGTGACTCAGATGTTGAAAAGCAAAATGTCATGTAAAAATAAGTACAAAACCACGACAATTACTGACAAGGCCCCGAAAACGGCCCCATATTACACCAGTTTTATAATCACTGCTTTAGCTCCCCGTGTACAGCATTTACTTATATGACACAATCTAAACAACCTTCCCTTATCATGGAGGAAAAAATGAAATAAAAATGCAAATACAGACTGACATTTAAAAGTGTAAGGGGTGTAAGGAGGAGATAAGACGGGGATGGGAGATCAGAGAGAGCCTTTAGGTCTTTAGCCTGTGACTCAGATGTTGAAAAACAGAATGTCATGTAAAAAAAAAGTACAAAACCACGACATTTACTGACAAGGCCCCGAAAACGGGCCCATATTACACCAGTTTTAAAATCACTGCTTTGGCTCTCCGTGTACAGCATTTACTTATATGACACAATCTTCACAACCTTCCGCAGTCATGGTGCAAAGAATAAAATAAAAATGCAAATAAATACGGACATTTAGAAGTGTTTCGAGGTCCAAGGGGGAGATAAGACGGGGGTGGGGGATCAGAGAGAGCCTTCACGTCTTTAGCCTGTGACTCAGATGTTGAAAAACAAAATGTCATGTAAAAAAAAGTACAAAACCACGACAATGACTGACAAGGCCCCGAAAACGGGCCCATATTACACCAGTTTTAAAATCACTGCTTTGGCTCTCCGTGTACAGCATTTACTTATATGACACAATCTTCACAACCTTCCGCAGTCATGGTGCAAAGAATAAAATAAAAATGCAAATAAATACGGACATTTAGAAGTGTTTCGAGGTCCAAGGGGGAGATAAGACAGGGGTGGGGGATCAGAGAGAGCCTTCACGTCTTTGGAAAAGCAGAAAGTCAATTACAAAAAGTACAAAACCACTGACGAGAAAACGGGCCCATATTACACCAGTTTTAAAATCACTGCTTTGGCTCCCCGTGTACAGCATTTACTTATACGACACAATCTGAACAACCTTCCCTAGTCATGGTGCAAAAAATAAATAAAAAATGCAAACAACATAAATGTCAACACACGT
>NC_084563.2:31089598-31092098 GCF_033978685.3 Nerophis lumbriciformis | reverse complement strand
TGCTATTAAAGAAAAGTACTGATTTTGAATCGAGAATCGATTCTGAATCGAATCGTTACCCCCAAGAATCTTGTGGTGGCTAACGATTTAGATGTTTGTGCACCACTCGTTTTATACCATAACGCTGATACGTGGCTATTTATCATTTATCGAATCGAATCGTGTGGTTCCCAAAGATTCACAGCCCTAATATTTATTATTTACTTGTTTAATTTTGTAGAAAACAAAGACATGACACAAAACTATATTCATTTCAAATGACAACTTTCTGGCTTTGAGAAACACTCAAATAAATCAAGAAAATAAATAGTGGTAGTCAGTAACCGTTCCATTTTTAGATCATGGAGAGTGATACAAAAACAGTTGAATCGTTCAATTCCGGAGAAAACATATTATGGAATCAGCCTGGTGGAATTTTGTTCAACAAAACCAATTTTATTTTAAGTAATATAGAAATTGATCTATTTTGTCTATTTTACGGAGGAATGTAGTTAATCATAGAACTGGCACAGAATGCTATTAAAAAAAAGTATTGATTTTGAATCGAGAATCCATTCTGAATGGAATCTATAACCCCAAGAATCGTGTAGTGACCATATATATATATATATATATATATATATATATATATATATATATATATATATATATATATATATATATATATATATATATATATATATATATATATTTATATATATATAATAATTACATTTTTTTTAAATAATTAATTAATAAATAAATAAAATAAAATAAAATAAAAATATATATATATATTTTTTAATTTATTTTATTTTATTTTTTATTTTTTTAATGTATTTTATTTAATTTTTGTAATTAGTTATTTAAAAAATTTTTTAATTATAAATATACATTATATATATATATATATATATATATATATATATATATATATATATATATATATATATATACATGTATATATATATTGTATTATTATTATTTTTTTATTTTATTTTATTTTATTATTATTTTAAAAATGTGTACTTTTTTTTTTTTTTTTACTTTCAACGCTTAAGTCTCCCAATGAACTTCAGATCTACCCGTCAATTATAAGTTTTTATAAATTTTTCATGTTTTTTATATATATTTATATATATATATATATATATATATATATATATATATATATATATATATATATATATATATATATATGACTTATTTTTAACACTTTTATGAGTGGGCCCATTTTGGATCCCCAATAAGTTTTGCGGGGCTTTCTAAAAAACAAACAAAAAAAACTGTTTAAACAGCAGAACATTTTTTTTTAAAAACATGAGAAATTAATAAAAATGTATAATTGACAGATAGCTCTGAAGTTGATCTACACAACGTAAAAAATAAATAAATATATTAGTTATTTTTATGAGTGGGGCCCTTTTAGATCCTTTGGGATTTTGGTGGGATTGACTAAAAAAAACAACCAAAACAATAAATAAAAAACATGTCATTGCTCAAAAAAATAATAATGAATCAACATCAGTGTTGTTTTGAATGATTGACATATTCAAGGCTCCAATTACTTCACATCAAATATTCTACTTTGAAATATTTTTGGGGACATTTTTGCATATTGTGTTTCTATGGCAAAAACGGCATAAAAAAAACCCACAAAACATGAAAATATTATTAAAAAAACGTACAATCGACAGGTCGATCTGAACTTGAACTACAGACTTAAGCGTTAAAGAAAAGAAAAAAAGACTGCTATTGTGCCGCGTCAGCAAGTTGTGGCCAATCCTGGTGCTGCACTCCTTTCACTTTTCTTTTCTTTTTCACACACACACGACTGGAAGACTGTCAGTAAACATCAAACAAAAGAGGACCCCGAGTGACCCCCAGTCAGCCTGCTGTCACACACCTTTGCCAAGCAACTTTTAGCTGATTCAGCATATGAGAGACTGCAGACAGACATCACACACACACACACACACTTACAAACACTACCTTTTGTAAACATCACTGCAGAATGTGTTCCTTTTTTTTTAAAGTTTAAAAACTCTTCTATAATGATTGTGTTGCTATATGAGACTTTTAAAAGATAAAACATAAAAATATTGTGTACAAATCATTTTTAATTCAACTTGAAACTAACATGTGGTGTAAACAAAGTGAAATATGTCACGCTTTTATTTCTGAGAATTTTGATGATCCTGGTTGACAGTTTTGTTTTTGTTTTTTTTAAACCATAAATTTTCTGCATTTTCCATTCCTGGTTTTCATGAGCTGTAAACCCTAAATATCAACATTAGGTCAGAAGAAGTCTTGAAATATTTCGTGAGACTGCATATTTTTTCTTTTCTTTTCTTTCTTTACTATCATATTACTTTCACACTTTATATCAAATTGCTGGAATTAAGCAACCTTTGCGCGATATTCACATTTTATTGTGTTTCACCCAACTTTAAATATTTCGTACACAACTGATTAACTTTACGCATGCAGTCATTGTTTTTTTTAAAGAAAAAAATGGCTA
>NC_084563.2:31082098-31084598 GCF_033978685.3 Nerophis lumbriciformis | reverse complement strand
CCACCAGGGAGAATCATTGTGTGCATTCAACATTTCATAAATAAAAACGTCACAGAAGTTGTTTCTTTGTCATTTCTTTATTTCATACCTGATAATTTGCATATTCATACATGCCAGGTTCTAGTTCTGAATATAATATATGTAACATAATATTATATAATATATAATATAATAATGAATATAATATAAGTATTGTACTACATTTCAGAGTATGAATTTAAACAGGAAGTATTACACATACATTAAAAGTACTTATTTAGTTAATATTTAAAATAATCATGTAATAATATAATTATGAACAATCATTTATACATTTATGTTTTTTTTCTGTCGTGCATTATTTTGTATGAAATCATACAAAAGTATTTGTACAGTAGTGTGCCTGATGAATCCATTACTGTATAGCAGGGCTGTGCAAAGTGTGGCCCCCGGGGGCCATTTCAGACCAGGTTTGTTTACCTGCAGCATATTGTCGAGAAAAACAACAACAATGCAAATGGGAGTAAAAAGAAGAAAAAATTGGAATGTAATGAGAAATAGCTCAAATGTTTAAACTATTAATTGATAATAATTATAATAAAAGTAATAAATATATATGTGTTTTTAATTATTATTAGTAATATTATCATTGTTAGTTATTATTAATAGATGATAAAATAGTATTATTATATTCTTACAGGTGAAATAAAAACAGTAAAAATGTAAGAAAAAAGAGCAAACAAATCAGAATTTAACGAGAAGAAGCAGAAATATTCAAATTAATAAATGATAATATAATTAGACACCTATGACACAAATGTGTGTCTTTAAATATATATAATATCTGTTTTTGGCATTTTTTTTAAATTGAAAAATATCAAAATGGCCCAACTTCAGTATGATTCCCTGGATGGAAAAAGTTTGGACACCCCTGATCCAAAATATTAGAAGCGCTCGGGAAAAAATAAATAAATAAATATAAGGCAAGTTTAGTTTTCTGGTTAGCTGAATAAAAAAAATAAAAAAAATTCTTATTCCAATTAATTAATTCATAATTATTTGGAAACATTACAACAACAATAATAAACACAGTTAAACGTGTAACTGAATATGAATATTTTCCTACTGACAGAATTTTTGACACACTAGGTTGTACGCAATTATTATTATTATTATTATTATTATTATTATTATTATTATTATTATTATATTTTGTAGGGGAAAAACAACAGTAAAATGTAATAAAAAATCGTAATGTAAAGAAAAAAGCTGAAATGTTCTAACTAATAATTAATAATAATATACTTAGTCACCTATAATACAAAGCTGACATAAAGTTTTGTCTTTAAATATATTTAGTACTTGTTTTTATACTTAAAAAAACTAAGATAATTAATAATGGAATTATTAATACTATTATTAGTAATAATAATAATATTAGATTGATTAATGATTGATAATAGATTATGAAATGGTATTAATATACTATTCTTACAAGGGGAAAACCAACAGTAAAATGTAAGAAAAAGAGCAAAGAAATCAGTAATAATGATTATAAATATTGTAAAAAAAATAAAAAAAATAATTACAATTAATAATTAGGACCAATATAGTTCTATTTAAATAGATATATAATATCTGATTTTAGCATTTTATTGTAAATGAAAAGATATAAAAATGGCCCCCACATTCTTTGACTTTTCAGTCAGTGGCCCTCGGTGGAAAATATTAGAAGCTCTGGAAAATGAAAAATAAACCAAGATCAAATAAAAATATAAACAAAGTTTAGTTCGCTAGTTAGATAGTTTATTAAAAAATAAAAATAACACTAACTCATGAATTAATTAATTAGACACCATAACAAACGCTGTTAAATGTATAACTGAACATTCATATTTTCGTACAGGCAGAATTTTTGACACACTAGGTTACAATTGTATTACAATTGTAATATTATTATTATTTTTTTATTTTTTTTAGGGAAAAACAACAGTAAAAAAGTAAGGAAAAAGTATATAAAATATATTTAGTATTTGTTTTTATCCTTTTTTCAAAAACACAAATATAATAATATTATTATTAATACTATTATATTATTGATAATAGTGTTATTAATATTTTATTAGTAATAATAGTATTAGCTTTATTGAGTATTGATAATAGATAATAAAATGCTATTATTATACTCTTCTTAAAAGGGGAAAAACAACAATAAAATGTAAGAAGAAAGAGCAAAAAAAATCGGAATTGAAAGAGAAAAAAACTGAAATTGTGAGGAAGTCGCATGGCTGCCAAACATTTGTGTGACCCCAAGATGCAAGAAGCAGCTGGGAGGAGGATGAGCAGGTAAGATGATGAGGAGGATGAGCAGGTAAGATGATGATGAGGATGAGCAGGTAAGATGATGATGAGGATGAGCAGGTTGGGGGCGGGGCTAAGAGGGGAGGAGTACATTTACAGCTAGAATTCACCAAGTCAAGTATTTCATATATATATATATATATATATATATATATATATA
>NC_084563.2:31074598-31077098 GCF_033978685.3 Nerophis lumbriciformis | reverse complement strand
CAGGCTAATCGCACCACTAGTTATGCGAATATAGTTGTACACGTTGGCTCCAATGACACTAGAATGAGACAGTCAGAGATTACAAAGAGAAACATAGCCAGGACTTGTGATCTCGCTAGAAAGATGTCCAGGCATCGAGTAATTGTCTCTGGCCCCCTGCCTGCGAGAGGCAATGATGAGAGATATAGCAGATTAGTCTCGCTTAACAAGTGGCTGGCTAGCTTCTGTAGACAACAGGGACTAACGTTTATTGATAATTGGCCCTCTTTCTGGGGCAAACCAGGCTTGCTGATGAGGGACGGCCTTCACCCTAACCAGGAAGGCGCCATCATCCTGTCTAAGAATATAGACTACTGTTTAAGTCACATTTGACTAACTACACTAGAGCAAGCCCGGTCACAGGCAATTACAGAGCCTGCTAGTCCGGGTGAGGAGTCAGTTAAGCTAGAACTAGCCAGCACCAGGCTGGATAATTCCTGTACGCATAGCAATTTTCTTAGAATAACACACAACTCACATAATGTGTTTTCTGTTGTGAATGTGTCCGGGGTAGATATGCATTCTACTGAGGTGGCAAATCATGATGCGTTCAGTCGATCGCAGCATCAAGCAAACAATCTGAAAATTCCCGTCGTATCAATTCCTAGATATGGTCGAAACTATTTAAAGTGCACTACGTATAATAAACGCAACATTATTAATATTTCTACTACGGATAATTTAAACAAAAACTCGTCAAAACAGCCCAATACTTATAATATGGGCTTTTTAAACATAAGATCATTGTCTCCCAAAACGTTATTAGTTAATGAGGTCATTAGAGACAACAATCTTAACGTCATTGGTCTTAGCGAAACCTGGCTCAAACCAGACGAATTTTTTGCGCTAAATGAGGCATCTCCTCCTAACTATACGAATGCGCATATTGCCCGTCCCCTTAAAAGGGGTGGGGGGGTCGCACTAATATACAATGAAAACTTTAACCTTACCCCTAACCTAAATAATAAATACAAATCGTTTGAGGTGCTTACTATGAGGTCTGTCGCACCGCTGCCTCTCGATATGGCTGTTATCTACCGCCCCCCAGGGCCCTACTCGGACTTTATTAATGAATTCTCAGAGTTCGTTGCTGATCTAGTGACGCACGCAGACAATGTAATCATAATGGGGGACTTTAATATCCATATGAATACCCCATCGGACCCTCAGTGCGTGGCGCTCCAGACTATAATTGATAGCTGTGGTCTTACACAAATAATAAATGAACCTACGCATCGCAACGGCAATACGATAGATCTAGTGCTGGTCAGGGGTGTCACCACCTCCAAAGTTATGGTACTCCCGTATACTAAAGTAATGTCCGATCATTACCTTATAAAATTCGAAGTTCTGACTCATTGTCAACAAACTAATAATAATAATAACTGCTATAGCAGCCGCAACATTAATGCCGCCACAACGATGACTCTTGCTGACCTACTGCCTTCGGTAATGGCACCATTCCCAAATTATGTCGGCTCTATTGATAACCTCACTAACAACTTTGACAATGCCCTGCGCAAAACCATTGATAGTATAGCACCGCTAAAACAAAAAAGGGCCCCTAAAAGGCGCACCCCATGGTTTACAGAGGAAACCAGAGCTCATAAATTATCATGTAGAAAGTTGGAACGCAAATGGCGCGCGACCAAGCTTGAGGTTTTCCATCAAGCATGGAGTGATAGTTTAATATCGTATAAACGCATGCTTACCTTAGCTAAAGCTAAATATTACTCAAATCTCATCCGCCTCAACAAAAACGACCCTAAATTTTTGTTTAGTACAGTAGCATCGCTAACCCAACAAGGGACTCCTCCCAATAGCTCCACCCACTCGGCAGATGACTTTATGAATTTCTTTAATAAGAAAATTGAACTCATTAGAAAGGAGATTAAAGACAACGCATCCCAGCTACAACTGGGTTCTATGAACACAGATACAACTGTATCTACGACGGATACTGCAATACAAAATAGTCTCTCTCTTTTTGATGAAATAACATTAGAGGAACTATTACAGCGTGTAAGTGGGATAAAACAAACAACATGTTTACTTGACCCACTTCCTAGGAAACTTATCAAGGAGCTTTTTGTATTATTAGGTCCATCAGTGCTAAATATTATAAACTTATCACTTTCCTCTGGCACTGTTCCCCTAGCATTCAAGAAAGCGGTTATTCATCCTCTGCTCAAAAGACCTAACCTTGATCCTGACCTCATGGTAAACTACCGACCGGTGTCCCACCTTCCCTTTATTTCGAAAATCCTCGAAAAAATTGTCGCACAGCAGCTAAATGAACACTTAGTGTCTAACAATCTCTGTGAACCTTTTCAATCCGGTTTCAGGGCAAATCACTCTACGGAGACAGCCCTCGCAAAAATGACTAATGATCTACTGCTAACGATGGATTCTGATGCGTCATCTATGTTGCTGCTTCTTGATCTTAGCGCTGCTTTCGATA